>NC_058083.1:363974602-364274602 GCF_014858855.1 Bufo gargarizans | reverse complement strand
CAATGAAGAGCGAGAAAGAGATTTTACTGGTAAGTATTACAAAAATCTTGTTTTTTATTGAAGTGAGACAACCCCTTTAAAAAAAATATTAAACCCCTATACCCATATATAGACAACATAATATTTTGTGAAAATGCCACCCAATTTTGCATTACAGTGTAAAAAAAATAAATGTAACTAAGGTCGGACGTTAGATGCATAACACCTCTATAAATTCAAGGTGTGCAAAGTTCATATGTACAGACGTGGACAAAATTGTTGGTACCCTTTGGTCAATGAAAGAAAAAGTCACAATGGTCACAGAAATAACTTTAATCTGACAAAAGTAATAATAAATTAAAATTCTATAAATGTTAACCAATGAAAGTCAGACATTGTTTTTCAACCATGCTTCAACAGAATTATGTAAAAAAATAAACTCATGAAACAGGCATGGACAAAAATGATGGTACCCCTAGAAAACACAGAACATAATGTGACCAAAGGGACATGTTAATTCAAGGTGTGTCCACTAATTAGCATCACAGGTGTCTACAACCTTGTAATCAGCCATTGGGCCTATATATATGGCTCCAGGTAATCACTGTGTTGTTTGGTGATATGGTGTGTACCACACTCGACATGGACCAGAGGAAGCAAAGGAAAGAGCTGTCTCAAGAGATCAGAAAGAAAATTATAGACAAGCATGTTAAAGGTAAAGGCTATAAGACCATCTCCAAGCAACTAGATGTTCCTGTGAGTACAGTTGCACATATTATTCATAAGTTTAAGATCCATGGGACTGTAGCCAACCTCCCTGGACGTGGCCGCAGGAGGAAAATTGATGACAAATCTAAGAGACGGATAATCCGAATGGTAACAAAAGAGCCTAGAAAGACTTCTAAAGAGATTCAAGGTGAACTTCATGCTCAAGGAACATCAGTGTCAGATCGCACCATCCGTCGTTGTTTGAGCCAAAGTGGACTACATGGGAGACGACCAAGGAGGACACCATTGTTGAAAACGAATCATAAAAAAGCAAGACTGGAATATGCCAAACTACATGTTGACAAGCCACAAAGCTTCTGGGAGAATGTCCTGTGGACAGATGAGACAAAAATCGAAGTTTTTGCCAAGGCACATCAGCTGTATGTTCACAGACGAAAAAAATGAAGCATATCAAGAAAAGAACACTGTCCCTACTGTGAAACATGGAGGAGGCTCTGTTATGTTCTGGGGCTGCTTTGCTGCGTCTGGCACAGGGTGTCTTGAATCTGTGCAGGGTACAATGAAATCTCAAGACTATCAAGGAATTCTAGAGAGAAATGTACTAGCCAGTGTCAGAAAGCTTGGTCTCAGTCGCAGGTCATGGGTCTTGCAACAGGACAATGACCCAAAACACACCGCTAAAAACACCCAAGAATGGCTAAGAGGAAAAAATTGGACTATTCTAAAGTGGCCTTCTATGAGCCCTGACCTCAATCCTATTGAGCATCTTTGGAAGGAGCTGAAACATGCAGTCTGGAAAAGGCACCCTTCAAACCGGACACAACTGGAGCAGTTTGCTCATGAGGAGTGGGCCAAAATACCTGCTGAGAGGTGCAGATGTCTCATTGACAGTTACAGGAAGCGTTTGATTGCAGTGATTGCCTCAAAAGGTTGCGCAACAAAATATTAAGTTAGGGGTACCATCATTTTTGTCCATGCCTGTTTCATGAGTTTATTTTTTTACATAATTCTGTTGAAGCATGGTTGAAAAACAATGTCTGACTTTCATTGGTTAACATTTATAGAATTTTAATTTATTATTACTTTTGTCAGATTAAAGTTATTTCTGTGACCATTGTGACTTTTTCTTTCATTGACCAAAGGGTACCAACAATTTTGTCCACGTCTGTATCTTAGGCCTCTTTCACACTTGCGTTGTCCGGATCCGGCGTGTACTCCACTTGACGGAATTACACGCCGGATCCGGAAAAACGCAAGTGTACTGAAAGCATTTGAAGACTGATCCGTCTTCAAAATGCTTTCAGTGTTACTATGGCAGCCAGGACGCTATTAAAGTCCTGGTTGCCATAGTAGGAGCGGGGAGCGGTATACTTGCAGTCCGTGCGGCTCCCGGGGCGCTCCGGAATGACGTCAGAGCGCCCCATGCCCATGGATGACGTGCCATGTGATCACGTCATCCATGCGCTTTGGGCGCCCTGACGTCACTCTGGAGCGCCCCGGGAGCCGCATGGACGGTAAGTATGCTGCTCCCCACTACACTTTACCATGGCTGCCAGGACTTTAGCGTCCCGGCAGCCATGGTAACCATTCAGAAAAAGCTAAACGTCGGATCCGGCAATGCGCCGAAACGACGTTTAGCTTAAGGCCGGATCCGGATCAATGCCTTTCAATGGGCATTAATTCCGGATTCGGCCTTGCGGCAAGTCTTCAGGATTTTTGGCCGGAGCAAAAAGCGCAGCATGCTGCGGAATTATCTCCGGCCAAAAAACGTTCCGTTCCGGAACTGAAGACATCCTGATGCATCCTGAACGGATTTCACTCCATTCAGAATGCATTAGGATAAAACTGATCAGGATTCTTCCGGCATTAGAGCCCCGACAACGGAACTCTATGCCGGAAGAAAAGAACGCAAGTGTGAAAGCTCCCTTAGAGTGAATCAACATAACTGAGGAAACTATAATTGTGGTCATTAAAGGGGTTTTCCATTTATAGATATTGATGATGCAGTACAGTATTCTGAAGATAGGTCATCCATAACAAATCACTGGGGTTTCAACACTTGAAATGGCGCTAAGATGGGCTAGACCTGTGGTGGCGAACCTATGGCACGGGTGCCAGAGGCAGCACTTGGAACCCTCTCTGTGGGCACCCGCACCCTGGAAAAAGTCTGAGTATACCAATATACCTTAGACCTTTCCTGCCATTCATCAGCGCAGGACGCACCATGAACAGCACGGGCGGCTCACTGAATGTAGACAGGCTATTATAGCTACTACATGATAAAGTACATGAAAGATATACTGTGAAAATCTCAGCGTGTGGCGATGAGAGTTCTCATTCTGAACTCTGCTCCTCTGACAGGATCACACAGAATTATAATGATTTATAATGCTGTGTGTCTCTGTGAGATCTGGCATCTTTTGTATCACACTGGCAGCATTATATCAGTGTAATTCAATAGACTACAGGTCTCATACGAACATACAGCCTTATCAATCATTATAATGCTGTGCGATCCTGTCAGAGGAGCAGAGTTCAGAATGGGAACTCTCACGCCACACGCTGCGATTTTCATACTGATTTCACTCTTCTGTGTCTGCCCTTACCAGGGAAAATCTTTTAAAAGGGTTGTGTTATCTCAGACTTTGATAGCATATTGCCATCTAAGTCAAATAGGTGTGGGTCCCGTGCCTATCTCTCAAAATGAAGGAGAGCACACCGCGCAAGCATTGCCACCCCCATTTACTTCTATGGGACTTCCGAAACGTGGCTATTTTCAGCAGTCTTATAGAGGTTAATGAGATGAGAGACAACCCCTTTAAATTAAATCCTTATTAAATCCAATAAAAGTGTGGGTTTACAAAAGATAAAACTAGACGTTAACATATTCTAAGATGAAGAAAGCAATATATTCACCGCATAATAACTATGTTACACATATTTTACAGCTAGCCTTTATGTATTTAGCCAAGGGGGTCACAGATAGCTGGACAGAAAAGCAGTACATATCTGGTGTGAGAAGTTTTGTTACACAAAGGATCCTTACAGGTGAGCACTTCAATGTGGTATATATCTACAACATAGTGAATACAGCAGAGGTGTGTTTGAAAAGTACAAAAGCCACATGTGCAGCATCCATTTTTCTATAATGCACACATTGTAAATTGTTCAAAAATCAGCCATCTTGGGCAGCAAGGGACTGGCCGTGTTGCTGAAGAGATTCCCTCTCCCCCTTGATTGACAGGTCCAGACATCTCGCCTTTTTGCGCTTGAGTGGTTGCTTTGAGCCTCTGTGTAGGTGCAGAGGATCTGCTGCTACCTAACTACACACCTGGAAATGTAGCAGTGCATGCACAGTCGACATCTGTGCTGGCCTCGAGCAGCTCAAAGAGGCTGATTTTTGATCAGATTTGATTTCTATTAATCAATTTGCACATGTTAGGGGGAATTTATCAAAGGCTGTATGACAATTCTCTGGCGCACAGATTTTTGCGCAAGCTGCAATTTTGTGCAGATTTTTTATTTATTTTTTTCAAGTTTACTATTACTATTATTATGCCAGAAACTGACAGATTATAGCACAAATCTACAGAAGCTCATTGGTGGTGTAGAATAATTTGTCACACCTTACTCCAGCACATTTGAGGGGTGCAGCCTCTTATTTCTCTTCTATCCAGCCATTTTCAGAAAGGTTATTACTTTACATCCCCCTTCATCAATACTATACCCTAATGTAACTATTGTATCTCTTGCATGGAAATCATAGCTGTCAATTAGAGAGAACAATATTCTACTCTTACAAATACCCTTCACTTTTACAGGAGCCACCCAATGTTATGAGGCCTTATCTTCTGATATGCAAAAAAATACACTAGCATCTTTCGTGCAGCTAGGGATTATAAAAGCGAGAAAATCGTAAGTATAGATCCTGGTTCCTAGTTGTAATGGAGCTCTTTCAGTCACACAAGGCTTGGTGGAGTGACTTTGAATCCCTTTGGCCTGTTGCTGGCGGTGTTTCAACAAGTGGCAGTGTATCATGATACTTAAAGGGGTTGTCTCATTTCAGCAAATGGCATATATCATGTAGACAAAGTTAATACAAGGCAATTACTAATGTATTGTGATTGTCCATATTGTCTCCTTTGCTGGCTGGATTAATTTTTCCATCACATTATCCATTGCTTGTTTCCATAGTTATGACCATGCTGTAATCCAGCAGTGGTGGCCATGTTTGGACACTATAGCAAAGATTGCTGTACTATGCACATTCCCATGGTCCCGGCCACCAGAGGCCGTCACTTTTTCCTATATTGTGCAAGCACAACCACCACTGCGGAATTGCAGGCTGGTCGTGACTATGGAAACCAACCGTTTATAATTTGAGGGAAAAATGAATCTATCCAGCAAAAGAAGCAATATGGACAATCACAATACATTAGTAGGTGCCTTGTAATAACTTTATCTAGATTATAAATACAATTTGGTGAAGTGAGACTACCCCTTTAACAGTTAAGTTATGAGTAGCGTTGAGCGAACTTGTGTTTTCAAGTTCCCCGTACAAGGTTCATGTTATCTAAGAATTCTGTTATGGACTATAACTTGTGGTCTGTGGTAGCGGAATTCATAACTGAATTCTTAGATAACCCGAACCTTGTACGCCGAATTTGAAGTTCGCTCATCCCTAGTTGTGAGTTCAGTTTTACCAATGACAGAGTTCTAGGGGCTCTTCCTTCAGTTCGAGAATGTGATGAGAGCACAGCGTTGTTTTTGTTGCCATATTCACAAGTGAAATTTGGGAATTTAAATGCATTTCCAATGCAGTTTTTGATGTGGTTTAACCACACCTAAACTGCAATGTCTCAATACAACATGTGATAACTTAGAGGGAACCTGTCACCATGGCAGTGAATAGAGAGGACATCATGCATGGGCTGGGTGCTCTCCTTCACTTCAGCGGCCAGGTTCTGGAGATGGGAGAGGGTCTCAGAAGTGGGACCTGCACCTATCTGACATTTTTGGCGCTATAAAAATGTTGAGATAGGACAACCCAGGGGTTTTCTGAGATTTTTAAGAACTTGTCCCGGAGTAGGGAGCTGTCTAAAATAAAGGAAAAATTCACTGAATATCAAGCCCTGTGTCTCATTAAAATAAAAAGCTCACGCTGGATTACAAAAGTACTCCCCTGTTGTTGATTTTTTTATCTGTTATTTCCCAGGGCTGATTCAGCCATCTTCACTGTTGATGAGCAAGCTATGGCAGATATGGAAGGAAAACTTGGTGAGAACTTTTATATTATAGTATTGTTATTACAAAGAAAAATTATTTATTTTTCCCCTTAATACTTTATAATGGTGCTGTTATTTTCCAGTGTACAGAATACAGCCGATATCTGAAATATAGTAGTGGCCTCATGCATTTCTATGGCAGACCTACTGTACAAACAACACTGATACTGCATTGTGCATTAGCCTTAAAGGGGTTCTGCAGTTTGTTTAAACTCGCTGTTTACCGAGTGAACAGAGCTTAGCCACACCCAGGCAAGTTGATACTAGTCGTGACGTCACTGGGCCTGCTGTAAACAGTGAGAAGGCCGCGGCACTGCTGGAGCGCCGCGGCCTTCTCAAACAGCTGATTGGCGGGGGTCCGACCCCTGCCGATCAGATGCTGATGATCTATCCAGAGGATAGATAATCAGTTTAAACTAACTCCAGAACCCCTTTTAAGGGTGAAAAAAAAACAAAAAACTTTTGTTGTCGTTTCTACTGTGAAATTAATAATTGCCGAAAAACATGATCTCCTTCCACAATATGGGAAGGAGCGATCACTAATGCCATTGCATGTCCCCATAGCAACAGCGCAATTAGATGGCACGGAAAACAATGATTATTGTGACTGCATAAAAGATGTGATTACCCGATAAACAAGCATTCCCATGAACGTTAACCAGCCTTAACCGTGTGTATAGTGTTGCCATCCCGCCTTATCTAGGCCTCTAGCAGTACAATAGGGATGTCAGCTGTCATTAAATCTCCCTCCTAGTATAATGAGATGACTCTGCTGACCCTGTCCCATTTCAAACCGTAAAACAGGCTGTATTGGCTAGCATAAAATCTCATGCCCTAATGACATGCCCATATGTTTTACTGTAAACGGCAGCCTTGTTGAAACTGATGTCCATTCTTAATAGGACTGCAGATGCCTGGAACGAAGATCCCAGTGGCACGACTCTAAGATATGTGACAGTATATGGAGCCATTATGGTTATGCCACCGGGAACCTCAACAGCTATGTGATCTGAAGGGCAGCTACCTATTCTCATCTAGGAAAGTTCATATGACTAGACTAATTTCTCTGTGAATGAAGAAAAGGTCAAGAACAAATGTTCCTCTTACTTGCCACTGACGCACTATGACTTACTTCATGAGCTTTTAATGGACCATCAAGCAAAATGAGATGCTAAGGAGCAAATTGCACTGAAAATGGTTAAACTTTATTACAAATGAGTGCAATTACATTGAGTGAATAAATTACTACTTTATGACACTTTGAACACAGACTGTTATAGCAGAACAACACTCCCAACCTTATGGTTTTAAAACAGCCAATTCTAACACTGCCAGATTTACCATGTCCCATCCAGATCTCGTACTAGAATCTTTAACTCAGGCTCTACTGATATTGGTTACTGAAACCTATTGGTGTTGGTTATTTTCTTATCTTGGAATATCGCCATTTACTGTTACACAAAAGCTTTTAAGGTGGAATATTTAAGGTCTGTTATTTTTATTTTTTGTGGCACGTCTAAGATTTCTGTAAACTGAGGCCTAGCAGTTGTACAGTATATTCTTTGGATTCCCAAAGTATGGAAATGTATAAGAAAAGAACACAAAATAAATATTTACTTTAAATCGGTTGTGTGTGCATTATAAACCGTGATACAAACATAAACTCTGTAATCATTGAACTGCAGACGATTCAACAAAATATGATGTACTTGAGGGTTGTAGTCCCAGTGACTATACTGTGGTTAATCCTAGTTCTCAGAGGCGTCTTGTAAGTGGTTACAGTTCTTGACGCAAGACTTAAGTACATGGAAGTTAAGATACAAGGAAATAGTTTAAAAGTATGGAAATGATAATGGACTTATGGTTATAAGACGTTATTAATAGCAATTACTGCCAAAATGTAGGCGGGTATGCGGTGACAAACGCCACACGGACGATGTTACAAACTAGGAGTCAGTGGTGTGCCTCAGGTATTTGGCACCCAGGGTGGTTATACTTTCCCTGGCACCCGCTCCCCCAGTGAAGTGAATGGGGCTCAGCTGCGATACTAAGCACAGTCGCTATCAAATGGACAGTGCTGTGCTTGGTGAGCAGAGTAGGCAAGAAAATTTAAATGCTGCCCCCCACCGCCGTGCCAAATTCTTAGTCCAACCCCTTCCCCCCCAGCCCTACTGTTAGAGATATTTGGGTGGACATTATATACATCGCTACATACATGAGACTACAGCATCACATACCTCTTAGGGCTCATTCACTCATTCAGAGGACCATATCCGCCATGTGCGTTCCACATTTTGTGGAACGGAGCAGCCAACCTTATGATAAAAATGCCTATTCTTGTCCTCAATTGTGGGTTAGAATAGGACATGTTCTATTTTATTTTATTTTTTATGGGGCCATGGAACGGAAGTACGTATACGGACAGCAGACGGGGTGCAGTCCCCATCTTTTGCTGCCCTATTGAAACAAATGGGTCCACACCCGTTGCGCAAAATTGCGGAACTAATGAAGACACAAATGTATAGTTATGTGAATCGGCCCTTAGGCTGGGTTAACATCATGTTTTTGCCATCCGTTTAATTGATATATTGTAAAATAAAAGGGGTATGGGATCTTTTAACGTATATGTTTTTTGTATACATTAAATGGATGGCAGCAATGTGATGTGATGTGAGCCCGGCCTTACTCCATTGATGTCTCCTCTGCGGTAAGGAGCAGTACCTCAGCAGCTACAGTTACATCTATACTATAAAAATCAATGTCTGTCCATCTCTCCTCCATAGGCATCCAAACGCCTGATCCCTTAGACGCCAAATTTTGCACATAGGTACATCAAGTGTCCTAAAGGTCCTGATGCACTCACGGTTGCTGTTCATCAGCACGGTTGCTGTTCATCATGTCCTCCATAGGCATCCAAACGTATTTGACCCTAAATTTGGCACATGGATACACTGGGTGTCTGGGAATGCTTCCCCGCTGCACTTGCTCACTGTTGTACTCTGTTATCAGCCACCATGTCTGTTTCTCTGTCCTCTATAGGCATCCAAACACCTGAACCATTTGATGCATTCACTTAAAGGGGTTGTCCGAGTTATGAAAAAAATAATAATATAGCACTGAAAATCTGATGGGCAGTAATAGATAACTAAGCTAAGCAAGTTTTATGCAAAAAATAAAAATATATTTCCTCATTTCCCTGGTTCTTTTCTGGCCCTTTGTTTACATGCAATAAAAACAATCTCTGCCCCTCCCCCCTGCTCTGCTAAGGGAGTGGATACAAGAGCTGCCCTGAGTGACATGTCTGCCTGCTGGGAGACTCAGCAGCATGTTGTATGTGTAGGACTACAAGTCCCATCTGTACAATGACACTGCAAAGGGAGTGAATACAAGAGCTGCCCTGAGTGGCATGTCTGCCTGCTGGGAGACTCTGCAGCATGTTGTATTTGTAGAACTACAAGTCCAAGCTGTATAATGACACTGCTAAGGGAGTGGATACAAGAGCTGCCCTGAGTGATATGTCTGCCTGCTGAGGCAATCAACAGCAACTTGTAAGTGTAGAACTACAAGTCCCACTTGTATAATGACACTGCTAATACACACAGGATCTTCCCGCTACCTTCTTGTGCAATGCTCTCTCTAGTCTGTCAGATCCTGTGCCCAGAATTGTCACTGCTGCAGCTAGCCAGTATGCGCAGCTGAAGGGGTTAAGAATCTTAAGAGAGAGAGAGCAGACGGCAGTGGGGGGGGGGGGGGGGGGGGGGGGGGGGGGGGGGGGGGGGGGGGGCGTGGCCAGCACAGTGAAAGTCTGGCTTTTATCAGAGCAGGGAGAGAAGCTGATATCACAGGTCATGTGACCCTCAGTGAAATCTGAGAAACCAGGCACTGGAGATAAAGTGAGTTAATTGGAAAGCTGTTATATTTGCTTAGTTAGGAACATAGAACAAAAAAATAACTCGGATAACCCCTTTAATGATGTTCCCTGTTATCAGCCAATATCAGAATGCCACTAAATGCTAAATCTAAATGCCTGAACTAGTTGACTCCAAATTTGGCACACAGGTACATTGAGTGTCTAGGAAAGTGTTTGTAAAGGTACTGATCTTGTTGGACATTTAGAGCACTCACTCACTTTGGCCCAGACAAAGGCTTGATGTCTGGGCAGTCTCCAAAGTAAAATCTTTGGGGGAGATTTATCAAACTGGTGTAAAGTAGAAGTGGTTTAGTTGCCCATAGCAACCTATCAGCTTCCAGCTTTCATTTTTCACAGCTCCTTTGGAAAATGAAAGGTGGAATGGTTGCTACGGGCAATTAAGCCAGTTCTACTTTACACCAGTTTGATAAATCCAATAAACACACAGAGATAGAGACCTTTTTCAGGCAGCGACAGGTACGCTGCATGATTGCACTATTCACTTGAATATAAAGGAGCTGTCCCATTGAAATGAATGGGTCGGAGGAGCTGTAATCACCTGCTTGCTGCTGTAATGTTGACGGCGCCCAGGTAAACAGTGAAGAGGAGGCAGTCCTGAGGGCGGGGTCATCAATATAAAATGTGGTGAACCCCTTCAATTTCTAGAAATACTAGTATATAGGAGCCAGCAAGGAGGGAAAAAGAATGAAATTGTATAGGCAGACATGCCTTAGAAAAGCTCATTTAGAGAGCGCTGATGAGGGACATTTCAGGGCAAGTTTTCTCATATTAATGTACAAGGTCTCTAAATAGTGTGTGCGAAAAATGTCCTCTATCACTTTCCCTACACATTAGAAGAAAAAATAAATAAATGGCACTTACACTTACAGTCCTTTAGGAACTTTTCTGTCATTGTAAAGGGTCTAAATACGTATATCCATGCAACATTTTAATTTTTCCTTTTTAAGAAATTAAGTGGTGTCTAAAATTCAGTTTTTAAGCTCTCATTATGAGGTATTGAGTGCAGATTGATGGAAGAAAAAATTTTAAAGGGTCTGAAGATTTTCCGGACGCACTGATATATACACACTAGCAGAAGGACCCGGCTTCACACTGGTATATTTCATCTATCTCAATTAATGTTTGTGTGTGTCATTAAAAGATATCAACAGTATTCCCTATAACAATGACATTTACAGTACCCTTCCCCCTTAACAGTGACCTCCACAGCCCCCCACTCCTTAAAAAGGACCTTTCATTGGTCCAAACATTGTAAGATAACTATCAGGCTATGTAGAGCGGCGCCCAGGGATCTCACTGCACTTACTATTATTCCGGAGCACCGTTCCATTCTCCTCCTATGTCCCCCGGTATTTTCGCTGACTTGGTAACACTGGGAGGAGTCTGCCCTTTTTCTCCTGGGCGTCTCCTTCTCCCAGGCTGTAGAAACATAGAAACATAGAATGTGTTGGCAGATAAGAACCATTTGGCCCATCTAGTCTGCCCAATATACTAAGTACTATGGATAGCCCCTGGCCCTATCTTATATGAAGGATGGCCTTATGCCTATCCCATGCATGCTTAAACTCCTTCACTGTATTTGCAGCTACCACTTCTGCAGGAAGGCTATTCCATGCATCCACTACTCTCTCAGTAAAGTAATACTTCCTGATATTACTTTTAAACCTTTGCCCCGCTAATTTAAAACTATGTCCTCTTGTAGCCGTTTTTCTTCTTTTAAATATTCTCTCCTCTTTTACCTTGTTGATTCCCTTTATGCATTTAAAAGTTTCTATCATATTCCCTCTGTCTCGTCTTTCTTCCAAGCTATACATGTTAAGGTCCTTTAATCTTTCCTGGTAAGTTTTATCCTGCATGTACCAGTTTAGTAGCTCTTCCCTGAACTCTCTCCAAAGTATCAATATCCTTCTGGAGATATGCTCTCCAGTACTGAGCACAATACTCCAAATGAGGTCTCACTAGTGCTCTGTAGAGTGGCATGAGCACCTCCCTCTTTCTACTAGTAATGCCTCTCCCTATACACCCAAGCATTCTGCTAGCATTTCCTGCTGCTCTATGACATTGTCTGCCTACCTTTAAGTCTTCTGAAATAATGACCCCTAAATCCCTTTCCTCAGATACTGAGGTTAGGACTGTATCACTGATTTTATATTCTGCTCTTGGGTTTTTACGCCCCAGGTGCATTATTTTGCACTTATCCACATAAAATTTTAGTTGCCAGATTTTTGACCATTCCTCTAGTTTTCCTAAATCCTTTTCCATTTGGTGTATCCCTCCAGGAATATCAACCCTGTTACAAATCTTTGTGTCATCAGCAAAAAGACACACCTTACCATCGAGGCCTTCTGCAATTTCGCTGATAAAGATATTAAACAATATGCGTCCCAGAACAGATCCCTGAGGTACCCCACTGGTAACAAGACCTTGGTCTGAATATACTCCATTGACTACAACCCTCTGTTGCCTGTCCCTCAGCCACTGCCTAATCCATTCAACAATATGGGAGTCCAAGCCCAAAGACTGCAATTTAATGATAAGCCTTCTGTGTGGGACAGTATTGAAAGCCTTACTGAAGTCTAGATAAGCGATGTCTACTGCACCTCCGCCATCTATTGTTTTAGTCACCCAATCAAAAAAAAAATCAATAAGATTAGTTTGACATGATCTCCCTGAAGTAAACCCATGCTGTTTTTCATCTTTCAATCCATGGGATTTTAGATGTTCCACAATCCTCTCCTTAAGTATGGTTTCCATTAAATTCCCCACTATTGATGTCAGGCTTACTGGCCTATAGTTGCCCGATTCCTCCCTACTACCTTTCTTGTGAATCGGCACAACATTTTCTAAATTCCAATCTTCTGGGACGACTCCTGTTGCCAGTGATTGGTTAAATAAATCTGTTAATGGTTTTGCTAGTTCACCGCTGAGCTCTTTTAATAGCTTTGGGTGTATCCCATCAAGCCCCTGTGACTTATTTGTATTGATTTTAGACAGCTGACTTAGAACCTCTTCCTCTGTAAAGACACATGCATCAAAAGATTCATTAGTCTTCTTTCCTAACTGAGGTCCTTTTCCTTCATTTTCCTTCGTAAAGACTGAACAGAAGTATTCATTGAGGCAGTTGTTTAAGTTTCCTTTTTGCATTTATGTATCTGAAGAATGCCTTATCGCCTTTTTTCCCTGACTGAGCTAATTTCTCTTCTGCCTGTGCTTTAGAAGCTCTTATAACTTGTTTGGCCTCTCTCTACCTAATCTTGTAAATTAGCCTGTCATCCTCGTTTTTTGTTTTTTTTATAATTCCTAAATGCTATCTTTTTGTTTTTAATGATTTTGCCCACTTCTGCTGAGTACCACAGTGGTCTTTTCCTTTTTTTGCTTTTACTGACAAGCCTAATGCAATTTTCTGTTGCCTTCAATAGTGTCTCTTTTAAGTAGTCCGATTTCTCCTGGACTCCAATGAAACTGTTCCAAGACTCGTATACCACTAATCTAATTTTTAGAAAAGTCAGTTTTTCTAAAATCTAAAACTTTTGTTTTTGTGTGGTGTGACTCAGTCACTGTACTTATAGTAAGCCACACTGACTGGTGATCATTAGATCCCAAGCTTTCCCCTACAGTAATATCATATACCAAATTCCCATTTGTGAATACTAAATCTAAAATGGCCTCCTTCTGGGTTGGCTCCTCAACTACTTGTTCTAGAAATAATCCCAGTAGGGAATTTAGAATATCTGTACTCCTGGCAGAACTAGCTATTTTGGTTTTCCAGTTTACATCAGGAAGATTGAAGTCTCCCATAATGATAACTTCCCCCTTCAATGTCATTTTAGCTATTTCCTCAACTAGTAGCTCATCTAATTCTTTGACTTGCCTAGGTGGTCAATATATCACACCTACACAAGTTACCTTATGATTATCAAGCTGCAAGGTAACCCAAACTGACTCTAAATTGTTCTCGCTAACTTGTATCAAATTAGATTTTATGCTGTCTTTCACATACAGGGCCACCCCCCCCCTTTTTGCCTTCTCTGTCTTTCCTGTATAGAGAGAACCCTGTTATTGATATATCCCAGTCATTACTCCCCTTGAACCACATCTCAGTAACAGCCACTACATCTATATTCTCAGATGCCATTATAGCCTCAAGTTCATTGATCTTATTCCCTAAACTGCGAGCATTTGTAGATAAGAATCTGAACTTGTCATTTCTTAACCTTTGTGCTACTGGCATCTTCTGGCATTGTTCCAGGGGGCAGTCGGACTGCTGGATTATCACTCTTTTGCCCCCCTTTCCTAGTTTAAATGCTCCTTAGCAAATACTTGGAACTGTTCACCGAGAACATTTGTTCCTTTGAGAGAAAGAGGCAAACCATCTTTCTTGTACAGTTCTTTTCCATTCCAACAAGGGCTAACATGAGACACAAAGCCAAACCCTTGGTTCCGACACCATTTACCAAGCCATACATTGAATCCCTTAATGCGCATCTTCCTGTCATGCTGAAGGTTATGCACAGGCAAAACTGCAGAGAATGAAACAGTTGATGCAACCTCCCGTATATCCTTTCCAAGTGTGTGAAAAGCTTCTTTCACCTTTGAAACCTCATTGCAAGCCAGATCGTTTGTCCCCAGATGGACAATAACGTCCACTTCCCTTTCCTGTTTTGCTTGCCTAACAATATTAAGGATCCGTCGTCTATCCCTGCTAGCGGTAGCACCAGGGAGACATCTTACAACACCATTCTCCTCAAACTTCACACCTCTTATGATGGAATCGCCCACCAACAGTTGCTTACTATCAGTCCTCACCTTCTCCTTTTTGTCTTTGGCTGCAGTCTTGCATACTTTAGGCATGGGAGATGATTGTTTCTCACCCACTGTGCTTGAGCCATCCTCCATGTTGCTCTTGCACTCTGAAAGTGCTGCAAATGAATTATGGAGAGCCACAGACTGTGGGACATGTCTTCTATCCACAACTCTCAGTCTACCAGAACCTACAGTAACCCATCTTCCATTTCTAGGGGGCCTCTGTGGCAGTGGCATTGCAATGTTCTCAGTCTGAGTTTGCTTAATGGTTAATTTGCAAATCTCATATTTCAAAAAGGTAATTTCCTGTTGCATTATGGAGAGCTGTCTACAGATCAGACAGTATCCAAACCTCTGAACAGTAGAACCTGAAATCCTGAAATAAAAGCACAACAGATCCTGCACAGAACCAGGTCTGCCATTGCAAAGAGGGGGGGGGTAATATTTTTCAAACAAACAAATCTTACTTGTTTAGATTATATCCACCTCCAGATTACCTCCTGAATATCTCCAAAGCACTTGCAGATCAGCACTTGATTAGAGCAGCACTAGATTAGCAGCCTTGAAAAAGCAGCAAGCTATAATTGTGGGATTTTACTAGTTATACGACGTAAAGTCATGATTTTAGTAAGACACGGAGGCGAGTATTGCTTCTCTCTTTCTTTACTTAAAATATAGCAGCAAAACACAGGAAGAGAAAAAAGTGCCCCTGTAACCCAGGTAACCAGCCACTCCACCGGACTAGCCGGTATAAGAGCCAGCTCCAACCCACAGTCCTCCTCTTTCTTGTAACTCCTCCTAGCGAACAGGAAGAAACCCAACAACCTGGAACCGCGGAACAATCGGCAATACAGATAAAGTCAGCAATAACCATATACATCATGCAGAGAAGTACTTACCATACCCAAGACCCAACCAGGGTGGGAGCAGAAAAACATAGGGAGGGCAATACTCTCCTCCGTGTCTTACTAAAATCATGACTTTACGTCGTATAACTAGTAAAATCCCACAATTTTAGAACAGACACGGAGGCTTCGTATTGCAAGTTCAAAGCTGCATGACCACCGCAGAAAACGCATGAGGAGACGGGCGGAAATAGAAATCCCGGAAGGTAGATTCTCGCGACCAATCGGCCGCCCTAAGGATATCCTGCAACCTAGCCCCAGAAGTCAACATAGCAGTGGCCGAAGCGCTGCGCGTGGAATGAGCCGAGAAGGTGGAAGTGTCCACCCCAGCGAGCGAAAGCACCCACTTGACCCAACGAGCCAAGTGGTGGAAGAAACAGGGGCAAACGGGGTGCGACAGGCCAGAAAAAGATTCGGACAGGTAGGAGAGCGGTGAGCTCGAGTTCTAACCTCATATTCGCAAAGGCAAGCGACCGGACACAAGTCAGGCCTGGCCGCAAAAGCCGGGTAAGAGATCGTGCGAGAGGAGGATTTTGTGCGCCTAGAAACTAAAAAGGACACCCCCTCGGGCGTAAAAGACCTAGCCGAAATGTCCAGAGCCTGGACGTCAGAAACCCGTCTGCAAGACACTAAACACAGCAGGGAGACCAGCTTGGCCGAAAGGTGGCGCAAGGAAAGCTCTGAATTAGAAGGCCAGGACGAGAAAAGTGACAGAACCAATGACACGTCCCAGGTAGAAGAATACTTAGGCTTAGGGGGACGAGATAGCCGCGCGCCCTTCAGAAGACGGCACACAAGAGGATGCTGTCCGACCGGACGACCCCCGAAACCCTGGTGGGAAGAAGAAATGGCAGACCGATACACATTGATGGTCCGATAAGCCCGGCCCTCCTCAAACAAGGCCGTCAAGAAATTAAGGACGGCTGAAACAGGTGCTGATATGGGATCCAAGTCCCTTCCCATGCACCAACCAGCCCAAGACTTCCAGGCGGAACGATATGCGCGTTTAGTGCCAGGGGCCCAAGCGTTGGCCAGTAGGCGCCTTGTCGAGCCCGGAAGTCCCTGGAGATCTCCGGAGATCCAGAGATCCTCCAGGCCAGGAGAGACAGGGATCCCCCTGTCAGAAGCGGGTGAAGTTGACCGAGGGGGCCCAAAATCAGGTCCGGGAGGGCCGGCAACAACCTGGGGACATCCACTGTCAACTCGAGGAGATGAGGGAACCACGCCTGAGACCTCCAAAGCGGGGTCACCAACACCAATTCGGCGAACTGGTGCCTGACCTGAAGGAGAACCCTGGGAATGAGAGCGAAGGGGGGAAAGGCATACAGGAGCTCGCTGGACCAGTCCTGGAGGAACGCATCCACAGCCTCCGCCGCGGAATCCGGCCTCCAGCTGAAGAACCGCGGGAGTTGGGCATTGAGCCGGGATGCAAAAAGGTCGATCGACGGGGAACCCCACAGAGAGCAGGTACCGCAGAAAACTTCCATGTTGAGCTTCCAATCGCTGGAGTCCACCCAATGGCGAGAGCTCCAATCCGCCTCGGTGTTGTGGAGGCCCGGAAGATAGTCTGCCCGGACAACCAGATTCTTGGAGAAACAATAGTTCCAAAAATCCTTCGCCAATCGTGCTAGCAAGGCGGAGCGAGTGCCGCCCAAGTGAATTGACATACCTCACGGCGGACAGGTTGTCTATCCGGAGGCGAATGCAAGCATTCACCTTGTCGCACGTGAAACTCCGGATCGCAAAGGACCCGGCTAGCAACTCCAGGGCATTGATATGGAGGTTGTACTCCTCCTGAGACCAAAGGCCCCCCGTGGACACCCCGTTGCAGTGGGCATCCCCAACCGAGAAGGCTGGCATCGGAGTCCACCGTGAACTCTGGGCGAGAGACGAAAATGGCCCTGCCGTTCCAGGCCGACAGGTTGTGGATCCACCAGGACAGCTCAGTCCCGTGTCTCTACATCCAACAAGACGACATCCGCATAAGAGGCACCCCCCCGAAGGTGGGCGATCTTCAAGCATTGAAGAGCCCGATAGTGGAGGGGTGCAGGAAAAACCGCCTGGATGGATGCTGAAAGGAGGCCAATTATGCGGGCCTAACTGGCGCAGGGAAACCTGGGGGCGCCGCAAAGTTCGTTGCAACTCCTTGCGAATGGCGCGCACCTTCTCCAACGGAAGGCTGAGAGACTCGGACTCCGAATCCACTAGGAAACCCAGGAACTCCATGCGCCTGGACGGTGACTAGGCAAGACTTCTCCCAATTGAGCAGGAAACCCAGCTGCGAGAGGAGGTCTGTCGCCCACCGAAGGTGGGACAGGAGCAAGGCCTTGCTCCGGGCCATTAGCAGGATGTCGTCCAGATACACAATGAGACGGACACCCCTGGCCCGAAGCCAGGCCACAACCGGCCGCAGGAGCTTGGTAAAACCCCAAGGGGCGGAGGAGAGGCCA
Source organism: Bufo gargarizans (assembly GCF_014858855.1). NCBI lineage: Eukaryota > Metazoa > Chordata > Amphibia > Anura > Bufonidae > Bufo > Bufo gargarizans. Next base: position 364,256,520 of record NC_058083.1, on the reverse strand, counting down.
AAGGGCAGACAAGTAAAGCGCCAAGGTCTCCCCAGTTCCAGAGAAACCTGAGAAGGTCTCGGGAGAGAGGCGCAACCGGGACTGTAAGATAAGCGTCTTGGAGGTCCAGTTTGACCATCCAATCTCCCGGCAGAAGAAATGTCCCTCAGGAGGTGGATGCCCTCCATTTTGAAATGCCTGTAGCGCACAAGGGTGTTCAGGGCTCAGAGGTTGATAACCGGGCGCATCTGACCTCCCTTTTTCTCGACCAGAAAGATGTTGCTTACTACTCCTGGGGAGGAGGCGAGCGCAGACTCCACGGCTCCTTTCCTGTAAAGGGTAGAGTGCTCTTCCTGGACCAAGGCGCGGTCCGCAGCGGAAAGAACTAGCGGGCGGGGGCGCGGGATGCGGTCCGGTGAGGAGACTAATTCTATCTGGAAGCCCAGGACCGCTGACAGGACCCAACTGTCCGATGTAATGGCCTGCCAGGCAGGGAAAAAATGATGGAGTCTGCCCCCTACAGGTGGATTGAAAGAAACATGAGGAAGCGGCAATCTTACCATACGGACGTCTTGATCCGGGAGTGCTTCTGAAGCTTCTGGAACGCCAAGCTCTTCCACGGGAAGGGAAGAACGGGGTTGGTTGGTGTGAGTCCTGGTAGGAGGGACCTTGGTAACCAGCTGGTTGGGAGAAGGAGCCTCGGCCCCCGGTGAGGGCCTGATAGGATCAACGGCCGGACAGGCGGCCCCTGACACTGCTGGCCCTGGATGAGACCCGTCCCTGAAAAACCTTCCTCATGGAGGACTGCGCCTTATCTAAGGCCGTGAAGGCACCTACATAACGACCCAGGTCTTTAATAAAAGAGTCCCCGAATAAGAGGCCCTGGGCGTCCTTGCCCGGTTCAGTGAGGGCGAGATTCGCCAATTTAGGCTCAATTTTAAAGAGGATGGCTTTACGCCTTTCTATGGAGAGCGAAGTATTGACGCTACCCACAATACATATCGCCCGCTGCACCCAACCTCGGAGATCTTCCGGGTCCACCTGCCTATTCTCAGCCCTAGCGGACTCTGCTAGGTCAAATAACTTTGCCATGGGGCCCAAAGATATCGAGCAGCTTGTCCTGGCAAGCCTTCAACGCAGAATCCAGGCCTTTACGTGGATTCCAGCCCAGTTTCGCAAGAAACTGCGTCATCTTGGGATCCACGGTGGGGGTATCACACACTTTATTAGGGATGATAGGCCTAGGGCACTCAGCTTAAGCTTATTGCGCGCCGCTTTGCTAAGCGGGCGACGGACCCAATTTTCCAGGTAACTGGATACATGTTCTGCAGGGAGCCATTCCGCCGACCTGGGATGGTGTAAGGCGTCAGGGTCAAAAAGCGGATCCCCATAAGGGTCTAGAAGCGCACCTTCCGGAGCAACAGGAAGGGTGCCCGATGCGCCAGAAGGCCGTACGGTTAGGGGCGAGGGGTCCGAGGGACCTGGGCCCTCTGTGTCCGTGGCATCCCCAGAATCAAGAACGTACTCATCCTCCTCCTCACTAGACCCGATTTCTGAGTCTGAGTCGCTCTCAAATTGTGCTCTGGCGCATTTCCACTGCCGCGCCCATTCCGCCTGGCGTGGTAAGGCTCTTTTGCGTGTCCGCGGCACGCTATCCTGTGGGTGAGACAAGTCACCAGTCAAAGGGGTTCTGGAGGCCTGAGTATCTTGGTGGGGCTCGTTCATGGCGGTGGGTGGGTTAGGGCCAGAGGGTGACACATGCTGTGTAACCTGCGCGTCACCGGAATGGGTCCGGAGTGCCTGGGATAGGGTGTGAGAAATGGTGGCTGACATAGAGCCCATAGCCGAGGCAATGGCCTCCGCTACCGCTTTCTGGAGAAAGGATGCGGCATCAGGGACCGGATCCAAGTAAGAGGGAGATGCGGTAGGCACCCCAGTCAGGGGGATAATCGGGGCAACAGGAGGGACAGTGTCGCCAGGAGAAGGGGAGAGACAGACGGGGCAGACATCATAGAGGACCCTAAGGAGGCCAACTAACTACTTTGGGCAAAGCTAAAAGGGGCCGCAGTAAGAAAAACCAGAGGGAGACGGAGGAACAGGGTCCGCAGGGCACAGCAGGTCGCAGGCGACTGAAGAGATGGCTGCCTAAGTCACGCGAGAGTACGGGACAGCGGGAGGCGCGCGCGGCCGAGATTTCGCAAGACTTCCGGCACAACCGCCGGAGCCGCGGCGAGACCACAAGATGGGGCAGGGGAAAGGCTGCAGCGAATACAGAGCCAGAAGGGACCTAAAGGTACCGAAAGAAAGAATCCCCCCTGGCGAAACAACGCACAGGGGGAACACCAGACAATTAAGGGAAAGAAAACCGCGTTCCCTGTAGGAAAAAATATATATATAACAATCAAAAGACAGTACACATTAATCAGATACTCATCTTCCTGTGAGCAGCAAGAAAGAGGAGGACTGTGGGTTGGAGCTGGCTCTTATACCGGCTAGTCCGGGGGAGTGGCTGGTTACCTGGGTTACAGGGGCACTTTTTTCTCTTCCTGTGTTTTGCTGCTATATTTTAAGTAAAGAAAGAGAGAAGCAATACGAAGCCTCCGTGTCTGTTCTAAAATTAGCAAGCTAATGCAATGTTGCTATATATACACACCCTCCCACAAAGGCTCCTCCCCCAACAGCAAATTAACACCTTACCCGCCTATGCTCATTTGCAATCAGACAATAGAGATACCGTGTCTAGCAAATTCCTTTCCTCTTGTGAAACAGTGTCTGAGTATCCACCCGAAACACCACTGAAGTTCTGCTACAGTGGAAAAACTCTGAGTGAGACTAAGTTCTTCTCCTGAATATCTCCAATGCACTTGCAGATCAGCACTAGATTAGCAGCCTTGAAAAAGCAGCTCACAGCCTGGGAGGTTTATGTGGAGACTAAGGGCCTGCAAGCTTCTATTGGCTGATAAGGGTCATGTGACCATGTGTATGGCAGTTGGAATATGAGGAGAAATACCTGCAGGCTTCTCTATTGGCTAATGGTGCCATATTTGCCTTTTTTATTTTTTTTATATCTCGGGAACGTTGCGTGCTAGAGATCTGAGACCCGGTCTAAATCCTTCCCGGACACCTGATGTACCTGTGTGCCAAATTTCGTGATTGCAAATGAGACCCTTTGGCACACAAAATATAGCGAACATTCACACATACATACACTCAGCTTTATGTATTAGATAAATATTTATAGCAAAAGCTCTGTTCACAACATGCCTTTTTTTTATTGGTAAAGGTTTTCACCACTCTTCTGTTCCCCAGTTTTTTGTGGGGTTTCCAAGATACTATTCCAGCAAAACCTATTCTGCAAAATTAAATTTTTCATTTTGACGGCCCAGTAATTTCTATGTAGCACCTGTGGGGTTAAAGCAATCACTACACTTACCTAGATAAATTCCTTGAGGGGTGTAGTTACCAAATTGGGGTATTTTAGGGATGTTTCTCATGTTGTGGTACCTCAAGGCCCTTGCAAACCTGACCTGGTGCCTGAAAAAACTCCTAATAAAATTGGTCCATAAGGTGCTCCTTCATTTCTGAGCACTGTGTTTCAGTCACATAAAAGATGTGTCACATAAAAGATATTTCTACAAAGTGCAAGTAGTGTAATAAATCTTGAGGATTGTTTTTGTTTTTAACAAAATTGACATGGAAAATTCACCTGCATTTTGCTTTAATGCCTGGTGAACAGCTAAAGGGTTACAAAAATTCCTAAAAGCTGTGTTGAGTAATTTTAGGGGTGCAGTTTCTAACATGGGTTTTGTATTTTTAAAGAGGTACCTCATAGTCAATTCAGAACTAAATTGTCCCTAAAATTTTTTATTCTGAATGTTTCTTGAAAATTTGCTACTAAGCTTTTAAGGCTAATGTCGAGGGAATTACCCCAAAGCCATTAAGAAATAATTTAGGTCGAGACTCAGGCCTCCGAATCTTTCAGAAGGTTCCAAAATTAGATGCAGTGCGCTGGAGAACAAGCCTTGAGATACAGACACTGTGTGATGCAAACTTAGGGTTCATTCACACGACTGTAAGGGTTTTGCGGTCCGCAAATTGCGGATCCGCAAAACACTGATACCGGCCGTGTGCATTCTGCATTTTGCGGACCTCACATGGCCAGCGCTATATGGAAAATGCCTATTGTCCCCATTGAAATGATGCAGATCCATTTATACGGTCGTGTGAATGCACCCTTAGGCCCCATGCACACGGCCGTGTTTCACAGCCGTGTGCGGGCCGTGGAACCGCGGCCTGGATCCCTCCTGAGAGCAGGAGCGCACGGCGTCACTGGTTGCTATGACGCCGTGCGCTCCCTGCTGCCGCCGCAATACAGTAATACACTGGTATGATCTATACCAGTGTATTACTGTACTGTGCCGGCAGCAGGGAGCGCACAGCGTCATAGCAACCAGTGACGCCGTGCGCTCCTGCTCTCAGGAGGGATCCAGGCCGCGGTTCCACGGCCCGCACACGGCTGTGAAACACGGCCGTGTGCATGGGGCCTTACTCTGATTTATTGAAGACACATACAAAACCTTTATGTTCACAGTCTTTAAAAGTGTCCAATAAAATCTCTTAGAAAACAGCCTATCAGAATACCATAAGCCAATCGTACATAAAGGACCTATAGAAATATATGGGAAAAAACGCATTATGACTTCAGCTTCTTGGAATGTGCGAGCTTCTTGTGATAAGACAGAACCGCAGGCTTCAGCTAAAGGCGTTTTCTGAGACCTTAATACTGATGACCTATCCTACATAGATTGAATGTGTTTATCAAACATTTAACACACATTTATCGAAACATGAAGTATACCCCTTCTACCCCAGGTCATTTTTTGCAAATCTGACGTGTCACTTTATAGGTATGTGGTAATAGCTTTGGAACACTTTTATTTATCCAAGCCATTCTGAGGCTGTTTTCTCGTGACATTTGTACTTCATGACAGTCATAAATGTGAGTCAATATATTTCACCTTTATGAAAAAAAATCCCAAATTTACCAAATATTTTGAAAAATTAGCAATTTTCAACATTTCTATTTCTTTGCTTTTAAAACAGGTGATTCCTCATAAAATATTTATCACTTAATGTGAGCAATATGGATTAATATTTTAAGTCCGACATGTTCCCACACCAGCCATCAGCTGTCAGATAGCAGAGGTAGTGAACTCCACAGGAGGGCCCTGCTTCAAAGCCAGAAGATGGCAGAGGACCTCTAGCAGTCCACCAGTGTTTACAACTTTTCACACTTCCATTCAGCCAGACAGGAACCCAGCTAATGAAACAGGAAAAGCGTCCCTGCAGGGGGTCTAAGCCATTCACCACTTCACTCGGATTATCAGACAGGTTGGAACAGGCGGTTCATAAGGAATTATGAAACGCCTGTGTATTACATACATAAACCAGATTAGCGTCCCTGTGGCCATGATGAACAGGCTTGTGGTCATAGTCTGGTGGTGGGATGCCAGGGAAGGGAGATATACATTTCTCCCCACAGAAACCAAATAATGGTACCATGTTTGGACTCTACTGGTAGCCGGAACCCAGGTGGATCCTTTGGTCCCAGAACCATTTTCCTGTGACCTTCTGGTCTGGAGCTATGAACCCTAAAGGGGTTTTGTGGGTAATTTGCTGACAGTCCAGCATAGGGGGGTGGACCCCTCCAAGAGGCCGGGAGGGGAGGGGCCGGCTACAGGTTAAAAGGCTTGTGCCAGCAAAAGGGCGTGTCTTTTCTATGAAGGAGGGTCACATCGTGCCATGTGTTTAGAGGGACCTGCAACCTGCTGACATCACTGCCCTCCATGTGAATACAACTAAGAACTCATCACAACCCAAAAGGACTCATCCATCTGGTAAACTGACCTTTGTTCTGCTCCTTGCCACATCCTCACGTGCATGTATGTGATCGGGCGGGTGCAGGAGCTGCACCCACCCAATCCGCAGGACAGGCCCGGCTGTTACTTATAGCCGGGCCCCTGCTGCATTCGTCGACATCGGTGTATGCGTTGATGCCGTCAGATTAATCCTTTCACGTGCGGCGGTCAGCGCTGACCGCGGCACGTGTGGGGTATACAGAGGGAGGGGGCTCCCTCTGACTCCATGGCCCCCCCGCACTGCGCTGGCAGGGGGTCGATGGTTGCAGGCATCAGAGCTGCCCGCCTACGAAAACCCAGGAGATCCAGCCTCAGCGCTGGGTCTCCTAGGCAACTGACAGTTCAATTTAGTACAATACAGAATGTATTGTACTGAATTGAAATAGGGATCAAACCCTAAAAAGATGAAGTCCCACAGTGGGACTTTTTATAATAAAAAAAATAAAGTTTCAAGTAAAAAAAAAAATTCCTTTTTCCAAAATAAAGTAAAATAAAAATAGGAGTCATATTACATATCGTTGTATCGTTTATAGACAGGCTCTATAAAAATATCACATGACCTGACCCCTCAGGTGAACACTGTCAAAGTAAAAGTAAAAAGTAAAAAGTAAAAACTGTGCTAAAAAAACAATTATTTTGTCACCTTATATCACTAAAAGTGTTAATTTTGCAAGACATCAGATTCACAAGAGTTTTGTGAGACAGCTGACTTCTGAATTCCGTCTTAATGTGACGCACAATGCTGAATGCCCTTTCCACATCACAATTAGAATTTGGCAGCACCAAAAGCAACTTCATCAGCTGGCAGAGCTATAAGCATTAGCAATGCGCCGCACAGACAGAAGAAGGAGCGACCGGCGGCCACGGCACATGTGAGTATAATGCTGTTCACTAACATACCATGGCAGCCAGGACTTCAGTAGCGTGACTCCTGGCTGCCATGGTAACCAATCTTCACTACCGCTCCGTGGTCATATCGCAGTCCAGCGATATAGGCGATATGCATTTTGTCGCAGTTTCACAGACGCACACAATTTTTAACCTGTGCATGTTGGGTATCTATTTACTCATTATAACCTCATCTTTTATATTTTGTAAAAACAATTGGTATTTTATTGTGCGTTGGGCACTACATTGAACTTAAGTGCATTTTTCACAAACATTTTGGGTTTGATAATACGTTGCGCTAATGTCGTGCATACAAATTTGCAACTGCCACTATTTTATTCTAAAGGGTCTTGACTTTCAGAAAATATACAATGTTTTGGGGTTTGAACTAATTTTCAGGCCTAAAATGGATTGTAACATGGGTGCAAAAAAGGAAAAAGAGTCCTTTAAGGGGTTAACTGTAAAGTGTCACACATATTAAAATTACTCACCTCAACATGTATCTTACAGTCATTTAACCCACCATGGGAAATTTAAAAATCACTGCTGCAAACAGTGCAGCGAGCTACACTTTCATTATTTTTTACCCATATTAGACAAGGGTACACTTTAGTGTACTAGAAAAGGGGGTAAAATGGAAGGCTCAAAACCTAGATGGATAGATAGCGGTGGGTGCACTGTTTGCTGGGTCACCTACCCTGTGTAATAGGTTGTGAAGATAAGTAAGAGAATGAACAGGCACAACCACCTCCTGGAGTGTATACTAGCAGTTTAATTCAGCAAAAGGCAATAAAACAATTATTAAAATATATAATACAATCTGGTATATATAATAAAATAGCAGCAGTAATACACAGCAAATTACACAGCAAGCAAACCAATGTAGCAGCAATATACAGCAATATGTACTGAATGTCCAAAATACTTCAATTCATATAAATGGATGAGGGTGAGTACGCGATTTGTTTGGTTAGGTTATAGATGCGTCACACTAAGGTTGATCCACTTGTAGGTATATAGTTATATAAAGTTCTAATGTAGCGGTCTTTATCAGAAAGAAGCCCAATACAACCACATAAAATGCTTACCGCTTCCTTCTCTCTGGCGTGTTTAGTAGAAAATCACGGCAGATACTGCCTACTCACATGTATGTCCAGACACGATCCAGGAGGTGCGGGATGTCGGTGGTTTGCAGGGACGCCGAAGACACGTGGTATGCTCGGACGCTGTAATCGCGTGGTCAGAGGCGTTCTGCTGCGAAGTTCGATGGGCGTATCTTTGGATGTCAGATGATCCTGACGTCTAGGTCAGGTGTCTGATCAGATGATCCACAGGTCCTATAGACAACACTGTGGTTTCACAGGTCCTATGTGATGGCAATATTAAGCAATATGTTCTCTTCCTTCTTTGATTCTTCTTTTGTGCGCACAATATTCGGTCCGGACCGGTTTATGAAGGGTAGAGACGCCACAGTTAGCTGGTCACTAGACGCGTTTCGAGGCTACTTGCCTCTTCCTCAGTAGCTCCAGAACTGCGGTCTTCTAGTCATTTATATAGGGCGTCTTTAATTAAGCACTAAGAAAAACGTGCGTCCAATTCCAAATGTGTGAGGAATGGATTCAGATAAAAAATCCAATATAAGCAATTGTAAATGCAATCAAATATATATTAAACTTAATAAAATTATAATCACAGATATAAAATATATATACTTCAACAGACAAGTCTGAAATCCCAATGATGTCTTTAAAAAATATACCATATAACTAAAATATATTATCTATCAATCTTAACCCATTGCGGTTTTGATGCGTTTTCTCCACAACTTGATATTTTGGTCTTTATTCCATAGTAGTGGAACAATAGATGGAATTATTGGGGCCTGGGAGCAAGGGGAGATCAGAGTGCTGGAAATAATACAGCCGGACTCTGATGTCCCATCGGTCCCAGGCAACCAATTTAGAGAAAACCAAATACTTCTAAATCTGCATTAAGGCCCATTGGAGTTAATGTTCCAAATTCAAAAATCCTCCTTGATATAATACGAGACATACGTTTAATATGATTCCCTCTTCTCCAACTTGGTTGTACTTTCTCTATAGCTATATAGTGTAATGTACTGGGGTCCTGGCTATGATATGTCTTAAAATGCCTTGATACAGTATGTTTCTCATACCCTTTCCGTATATTTGCAATATGTTCGGAAATTCTTTTCTTCACTGTTCTTTTCGTCCTCCCCATTTATTGTTTGTCACATGTACACTGCAACAGATAAATCACATCTGCAGTGTTACATATGAGGACGTTTTTAATTTCCCATTTAAAATTGTTACTCGTAGATGTAATCTGATCTATTTTTCTATGATTGTTTGTAACCTTACAATTGGAGCAACTACCACTTCAGAAGAAACCTTGTAAACCCACCTATTTAGCCATAGTACCTAAGTTGGTGTTCTGATTGTATTTAATAGTTGGCGCTACTTTAAGCGCTAAGGAGGGGACTTTGGTATAAATAATCTCAGGATGTATGGGTAAAATTGTTTTATCCTCACGTAACAGGTGCCAGTGCATATTAATCCATTTTTCCACCTTCTTATATTGTTGAGTTAAAGGGGAGGAAATTTTGTTAATGAAAAACAATACCCACCATTGCTGCTAGAAAAAGCTCTAAATAAGGCCTCATGCACACTGCCGTGTTTCACGGCCGTATGCGGGCCGTGGAACCGCGGCCTGGATCCCTCCTGAGAGCAGGAGCGCACGGCGTCACTGGTTGCTATGACGCCGTGCGCTCCCTGCTGCCGCCGCAATACAGTAATACACTGGTATGATCTATACCAGTGTATTACTGTACTGTGCCGGCAGCAGGGAGCGCACGGCGTCATAGCAACCAGTGACGCCGTGCGCTCCTGCTCTCAGGAGGGATCCAGGCCACGGTTCCACGGCCCTCATACGGCCGTGAAACACGGCAGTGTGCATGAGGCCTAAAGTAAAGGCGATGGATAGAGCCTCTTTCTTCAAAGAAAATACAGACAAAAAACAAATAGAAGCAGGAAACGACAAGATTAGACTCATCCTCCCCTTTAACTCACAATATAAGAAGGTGGAAAAATTGATTACTATGCACTGGCACCTGTTACGTGAGGATAAAACAATTGGCCCTCTTTTACCCATACATCCTGAGATTATTTATACCAAAGTCCCCTCCTTCTCCAGAGAGAAGGAATGGGTTAAGATTGATAGATATAATATTTTAGTTATATGATATATTTTTTAACCACTTCAACCCCGCTACCTGAACCCCCCTTAATGACCAGGCCACTTTTTACAGTTCTGCACTACACTACTCTCACCGTTTATTGCTCGGTCATGCAACTTACCACCCAAATGAATTTTACCTCCTTTTCTTCTCACTAATAGAGCTTTCATTTGGTGGTATTTCATTGCTGCTGACATTTTTTGTTATTAATCGAAATGTAATGATTTTTTTGCAAAAAAATGAGATTTTTTACTTTCAGCTGTAAAATTTTGCAAAAAAAACGACATCCATATATACATTTTTCGCTACATTTATTGTTCTACATGTCTTTGATCAAAAAAAAATGTTTGGGCAAAAAAAAAAAAAATGGTTTGGGTAAAATTTATAGCGTTTACAAACTATGGTAAAAAAAATGTGAATTTCCGCTTTTTGAAGCAGCTCTGACTTTCTGAGCACCTGTCATGTTTCCTGAGGTTCTACAATGCCCAGACAGTAGAAAACCCCCACAAATGACCCCATTTCGGAAAGTAGACACCCTAAGGTATTCACTGATGGGCATAGTGAGTTCATAGAACTTTTTATTTTTTGTCACAAGTTAGCGGAAAATGATGATTTATTTATTTTTTTCTTACAAAGTCTCATATTCCACTAACTTGTGACCAAAAATAAAAACTTCCATGAACTCACTATGCCCATCACAAAATACCTTGGGGTGTCTTCTTTCCAAAATGGGGTCACTTGTGGCGTAGTTATACTGCCCTGGCATTTTAGGGGCCCAGATGCGCGAGAAGAAGTTTGAAATCAAAATCTGTAAAAAATGGCCTGTGAAATCCGAAAGGTGCTCTTTGGAATGTGTGCCCCTTTGCCCACCTAGGCTGCAAAAAAGTGTCACACATCTGGTATCGCCGTACTCAGGAGAAGTCAGGGAATGTGTTTTGGGGTGTCATTTTACATATACCCATGCTGGGTGAGAGAAATATCTTGGCAAAAGACAACTTTTCCCATTTTTTTTATACAAAGTTGGCATTTGACCAAGATATTTATCTCACCCAGCATGGGTATATGTAAAATGACACCCCAAAACACATTCCCCAACTTCTCCTGAGTACGGCGATACCACATGTGTGACACTTTTTTGCAGCCTAGGTGGGCAAAGGGGCCCACATTCCAAAGAGCACCTTTTGGATTTCACCGGCCATTTTTTACAGATTTTGATTTCAAACTACTTCGCACACATTAGGGCCCCTAAATTGCCAGGGCAGTATAACTTCCCCACAAGTGACCCCATTTTGGAAAGAAGACACCCCAAGGTATTCCGTGAGGGGCATGGCGAGTTCCTAGAATTTTTTATTTTTTGTCACAAGTTAGTGGAATATGAGACTTTGTAAGAAAAAAAGAAAAAAAATCATCATTTTCAGCTAACTTGTGACAGAAAATAAAAAATTCTAGGAACTCGCCATGCCCCTCACGGAATACCTTGGGGTGTCTTCTTTCCAAAATGTGGTCACTTGTGAGGTAGTTATACTGCCCTGGCATTCTAGGGGCCCTAATGTGTGGTAAGTAGTTTGAAATCAAAATGTGTAAAAAATGACCTGTAAAATCCTAAAGGTGCTCTTTGGAATGTGTGCCCCTTTGCCCACCTAGGCGGCAAAAAAGTGTCACACATCTGGTATCGCCGTACTCAGGAGAAGTTGGGGAATGTGTTTTGGGGTGTCATTTTACATATACCCATGCTGGGTGAGAGAAATATCTTGGCAAAAGACAACTTTTCCCATTTTTTTATACAAAGTTGGCATTTGACCAAGATATTATCTCACCCAGCATGGGTATATGTAAAATGACACCCCAAAACACATTCCCCAACTTCTCCTGAGTACGGCAATACCAGATGTGTGACACTTTTTTGCAGCCTAGATGCGCAAAACGGCCCAAATTCCTTTTAGGGGGGCATTTTTAGACATTTGGATCCCAGACTTCTTCTCACGCTTTCGGGCCCCTAAAAAGCCAGGGCAGTATAAATACCCCACATGTGACCCCATTTTGGAAAGAAGACACCCCAAGGTATTCAATGAGGGGCATGGCGAGTTCATAGAATTATTATTTGTTTTGGCACAAGTTAGCGGAAATAGATTTTTATTTTGTATTTTCTCACAAAGTCTCCTTTTCCGCTAACTTGGGACAAAAATTTCAATCTTTCATGGACTCAATATGCCCCTCACGGAATACCTTGGGATGTCTTCTTTCCGAAATGGGGTCACATGTGGGGTATTTATACTGCCCTGGCATTTTAAGGGCCCTAAAGCGTGAGAAGAAGTCTGGAATATAAATGTCTAAAATGTCTAAAAAAAATGTACGCATTTGGATTCCGTGAGGGGTATGGTGAGTTCATGTGAGATTTTATTTTTTTGACACAAGTTAGTGGAATATGAGACTTAGTAAGAAAAAAAAAAAAAAAAAACAATTTCCGCTAACTTGGGCCAAAAAAAATGTCTGAATGGAGCCTTACAGGGGGTGATCAATGACAGGGGGGGTGATCAGGGAGTCTATATATGGGGTGATCACCCCCCTGTCATTGATCACCCCCCTGTAAGGCTCCATTCAAACGTCTGTATGATTTTTACGGATCCACGGATACATGGATCGGATCCGCAAAACGCATACGGACGTCTGAATGGAGCTTTACAGGGGGGTGATCAATGACAGGGGGTGATCAGGGAGTGTATATGAGGTGATCACCCCCCTGTCATTGATCACCCCCCTGTAAGGCTCCATTCAGACACCCGTATGTGTTTTGCGGATCCGATCCATGTATCCGTGGATCCGTAAAAATCATACGGACATCTGAATGGAGCCTTACAGGGGGGTGATCAATGACAGGGGGGTGATCAATGACATGGGGTGATCAGGGAATCTATATGGGTGATCACCCGCCTGTCATTGATCACCCCCCTGTAAGGCTCTATTCAGACGTCCGTATGTGTTTTGCGGATCCGATCCGTGGATCCGTAAAAATCATACGGACATCTGAATGGAGCCTTACAGGGGGGTGATCAATGACATGGGGTGATCAGGGAATCTATATGGGTGATCACCCGCCTGTCATTGATCACCCCCCTGTAAGGCTCTATTCAGACGTCCGTATGTGTTTTGCGGATCCGATCCATGTATCCGTGGATCCGTAAAAATCATACGGACATCTGAATGGAGCCTTACAGGGGGGTGATCAGGGAATTTATATGGGTGATCACCCGCCTGTCATTGATCACCCCCCTGTAAGGCTCCATTCAGACGTCCGTATGTGTTTTGCGGATCCGATCCATGTATCCGTGGATCCGTAAAAATCATACGGACATCTGAATGGAGCCTTACAGGGGGTGATCAATGACAGGGGGGTGATCAGGGAATCTATATGGGTGATCACCCGCCTGTCATTGATCACCCCCCTGTAAGGCTCCATTCAGACGTCCGTATGTGTTTTGCGGATCCGATCCATGTATCCGTAGATCCGTAAAAATCATACGGACATCTGAATGGAGCCTGACAGGGGGGTGATCAATGACAGGGGGGTGATCAGGGAATCTATATGGGTGATCACCCGCCTGTCATTGATCACCCCCCTGTAAGGCTCCATTCAGACGTCTGTATGTGTTTTGCGGATCCGATCCATGTATCCGTGGAACCGTAAAAATCATACGGACGTCTGAACGGAGCCTGACAGGGGGGTGATCAATTACAGGGGGGTGATCAGGGAGTCTATATGGGGTGATCAGGGGTTCTTAAGGGGTTAATAAGTGACAGGGGGGGGGGGTGTAGTGTAGTTTCGTGTTTTATGGTACTTTACACAGCTACCTGTGTCCTCTGGTGGTCGATCCAAACAAAAGGGACCACCAGAGGACCAGGTAGCAGGTATATTAGACGCTGTTATCAAAACAGCGTCTAATATACCTGTTAGGGGTAAAAAAAAAATCACATCTCCAGCCTGCCAGCGAACGATCGCCGCTGGCAGGCTGGAGATCCTGTCTCTTACCTTCAGTTCCTGTGAATGCGCGCGCCTGTGTGCGCGCGTTCACAGGAAGTCTCGGCTCTCGTGAGATTACGCGTATATGCGTCAATCTGCGCAGAGCTGCCGCCTCCGGACCGCAGATCTGCGTTAGGCGGTCCGGAGGTGGTTAAAGACATCATTGGGATTTCAGACTTGTCTGTTGAAGTACCGTATATATATTTTATATCTGTGATTATAATTTTATTAAGTTTAATATATATTTGGTACTGTTATGAGACGCACAGGAGTGAGTGAAACCACAGAGGGAGGTGCTCACAGTAAAAAGGATTCGCCCCTCCTTTACAAGTAAAACAATATCAAATAGTATACTGGGCACTCACACTATAGGTAGAACCGTAAATAGAATGGCAACTGTCTTATTGATTAAATTGATAGATTTATTAGTGACTTGCCGTTAATAATGATAAAATACAATAATAAAATACAATATACTGGGCTATTTAAAGGTCAATAGGATACATTGGTATAAAATACAATAGACATTAAACTGCAAATATCTAAAATACACAATAATAGATAATCAAGAATCAGGAAATGATATGCGGCTACAATAGCAACTGATGATATGTCCTAAAAAAAAAAAAGGTCTAATTCTGACCAAGGAAATAATGAATAAATACTGGGACAAAGTCTCCGAAAAATCCAAGGTTCCAATGATACAATGTGAAGCAATGTTGTGCTACAGTGAGAGTATAATGCGGCGTCCCGCTTCTACTCACTGTTCGGTGATTGCTGGTGTAGGTTTCACTGCTGTAGTTCCGGTTCTCTGTGTCACCTAGTGCTCCTTCTTAGGTTATCTTCGCTGCCGGTTTAGATGGCTCTGGGCATCGCTCCGTATGTTTGAAGAGCCGATGTCCTCCAAGCCTATGTTTGCCTGCTTCCACGCTGAATCTAATGTGCGGTCACAAGGTGGAGATGTGCTCGTTCTCTAGCTTTGAGAGGTTTGAACTTCTAATGAATCAGCGTGGCAGGTCCGCTTAGAAGATGTTCCGTTTTTTTAGCGTCAACCTATGGAAAGTTCAATGCTAGGTGCAACAAGAGTTCGTATAGAAATAAGCTGGGGGTCTTGGAACATTAGATTCAGCGTGGAAGCAGGCAAACATAGGCTTGGAGGACATCGGCTCTTCAAACATACGGAGCGATGCCCAGAGCCATCTAAACCGGCAGCGAAGATAACCTAAGAAGGAGCACTAGGTGACACAGAGAACCGGAACTACAGCAGTGAAACCTACACCAGCAATCACCGAACAGTGAGTAGAAGCGGGACGCCGCATTATACTCTCACTGTAGCCAGGGCCGGTGCAAGGATTTTTGCCAACACAAGCGAAGCTACATTTTGGCGCCCCCCCCCCCCCCCCCCCCCATGGCACATCGCCCCCCCCCCCCGTCCGGACCTGGCCCCATCCCATGAGCACCCCCTATTGTGTCACATTCCCCCCCCCCCCCCCGCCCCGGCCTATTGACAATAGGGGGTAATAATATGATCATGGATGGGGCCAGGGACGTCCAGGCGGGGGAATGATGTGCCAGGGGGGGGGGGGGGGGAGAAATGTGACACAATAGACTATTGTGTCACATTTCTCCCCCCCATTGCACTTAATCCCTCCCCAGCCCGGACAGCCCTGGCGCCATCCATGATCACATCGTTACCCCTTACTGTGTCACATTTTAACCCCCCCCCCCCAGCCGACCCTTCCTGGCGGCCTGGC
This sequence comes from Bufo gargarizans, assembly GCF_014858855.1. Taxonomy (NCBI): domain Eukaryota; kingdom Metazoa; phylum Chordata; class Amphibia; order Anura; family Bufonidae; genus Bufo; species Bufo gargarizans. Next base: position 364,240,707 of record NC_058083.1, on the reverse strand, counting down.
CCCATTCCCATGTCACATACTCAGAGTACTGTACAACTGTACAGACATTTACATTGTACCCCCTCCCTCCATCATGTCACGGTCACACAAACTAGCGCCAGAGCAGAGGCGCTCAGGCTTTTAGCACGGCATTCAATGATGTGTTTAAAAAAAGTAATTACAAAACAACAATCATTAATATTGGGGGGGGGGGGGCCAATATTAATGATTGTTGTTTTGTAATTACTTTTTTAAAACACATAATTGAATGCCGTGCTAAAAGCCTGAGCGCCTCTGCTCTGGCACTAGACTAGCACTTATGGCCTCATTTTATGATTTTGAAATAATTTTAAATGATCATATTAATTATTATATACAATACATTCAATTCGGAACAGTTCAAACTTCAAGTGACCTACCTTAAGTCCTGAGTCCACTCCTGACCTGCCTGACTCCTGCTGGCTGCCAGTGCGTCTGGTGGTCTAATCTGGCTGACGGCTGTGTGTGTCTGTGTGAGTCAGACACAACACAATCAGTCAGCTCGAGCCTCGCCTATTAGTCCCTGCCATACCCGCCGGCGGCGCAGCTTACTACCAGTCAGGCCCCCATGGCAGGCTGAGCACATGTGACCGGTGTGTTGCCGTGACTCTGAGCGGCCGACACACGCAGGCTGGGGGCGGGCGCAAGGCGGCGGCGCTGCGGCACAAATTCAATAAAGTTATAAAAAAAAAAAAAAAAAAGAAGGGCATTCATTTTTCCGCCCTGCGCAGGGCGCGCCCTAAGGCAGCCGCTTGGTCTGCCTTATGGTAGCGCCGGCCCTGACTGTAGCACAACATTGCTTCACATTGTATCATTGGAACTTTGGATTTTTCGGAGACTTTGTCCCAGTATTTATTCATTATTTCCTTGGTCAGAATTAGACCTTTTTTTTTTTTTTTTTTTAGGACATATCATCAGTTGCTATTGTAGCCGCATATCATTTCCTGATTCTTGATTATCTATTATTGTGTATTTTAGATATTTGCAGTTTAATGTCTATTGTATTTTATACCAATGTATCCTATTGACCTTTAAATAGCCCAGTATATTGTATTTTATTATTGTATTTTATCATTATTAACGGCAAGTCACTAATAAATCTATCAATTTAATCAATAAGACAGTTGCCATTCTATTTACGGTTCTACTTATAGTGTGAGTGCCCAGTATACTATTTGATATTAATATAAGCATTTACAATTGCTTATATTGGATTTTTGATCTGAATCCATTCCTCACACATTTGGAATTGGATCCACGTTTTTCTTAGTGCTTAATTAAAGACGCCCTATATAAATGACTAGAAGACCGCAGTTCTGGAGCTACTGAGGAAGAGGCAAGTGGCCTCGAAACGCGTCTAGTGACCAGCTAACTGCGGCGTCTCTACCCTTCATAAACCAGTCCGGACAGAATATTGTGCGCACAAAAGAAGAACTCAAAGAAGGAAGAGAACACATTGCTTAATATTGCCATCACATATGACCTGTGAAACCACAGTGTTTGTCTATAGGACCTGCGGATCATCTGATCAGACACCTGACCTAGACATCAGGATCATCTGACATCCAAAGATACGCCCATCAAACTTTGCAGCGGAACGCCTCTGACCACGCGATTACAGCGTCCGTGCATACCACGTGTCTTCGGCGTCCCTGCAAACCACCGACATCCCACACCTCCTGGATCGTGTCTGGACATACATGTGAGTAGGCAGTATCTGCCGTGATTTTGTACTAAACACGCCAGAGAGAAGCAAGCGGTAAGCATTTTATGTGGTTGTATTGGGCTTCTATCTGATAAAGACCGCTACATTAGAACTTTATATAACTATATGCCTACAAGTGGGACTGTTCTGGATCAACCTTAGTGTGACGCATCTATCACCTAACCAAACAAATCGCGTACTCACCCTCATCCATTTATATGAATTGAAGTTTTTTGGGCATTCAGTACATATTGCTTCATATTGCTGCTACATTGTTTTGCTTGCTGTGTAATTTGCTGTGTATTACTGCTGCTATTTTATTGATTTTATTATATATACCAGATTTTGTTATATATTTTAATAATTGTTTTAATGCCTTTTGCTGAATTAAACTCGTAGTATACACTCCAGGAGGTGGTTGTGCCTGTTCATTCTCTTACTTATTTACACTTTAGTGTAGTCAGGGGTGAAGTGCGTTTTTTTTTCTGCCATGGTGCTGAGTGATCGTCACACTCTCTCTTTTGGCAAACTTAAGTTGTCTCTGATATGACATATGAGGTAGAAGGTAGGGCAGGCAGGGACTGGCAACGCCTCCTTATCTGCACACTTTGCTCTATGGTGTGGAGGACTGGGCTCATTACCCTGCCCCAAATTATCATATTTATGTTTATGATTAAAGGGATTCTGTCGCCACCTATAAACCCTGTGAGCTAAACATATGCTCATGTCCAGGGTCGCATTCTGATTTCTAAGGTGGCCTTATAAAAGCTATTTGTGGCTTTATTCTGCGGAAAAACAGGTTTTACTAACCTGTCAATCATTGAATTAAGGTGCCCAAGCAGGGGAGGTCTGTGGATGCATGGTGCCTGGCCGCACGTATCGCCGTATGTGCCCAGCGCTGCATTCTACTCCTCAGTGCCGCCTCTCCCTCCCACTCCTCCCGCTTTGAGATCCAGCGCGTGCGCACAGGCTCAGCCTGATGTGCCGTTGCGGACTGCTGGCATTGGCTTCTTCTTGCACTGTGCACAAACGCCGAGAAGAGGACACTGCTACAGGTTGCCGGAAAGGTTTACTGCGAGTAAACCTTTCCGGGATATATTGTTTCACATGCGGGCGTCAGGAAGCCGCTATCTAATAGCGGTAGACTCCCTGAACATCCGGGAGACTTGAGATCCCTGCCATTGACTTGCATTGTGGGTCATGACGGATCCGTCTTGCTCCACATCCTAAGACGGAAATCAAACTGCAGTATGCTGCGGTTTTCTCTCCGGTATGAGAACGGAACGGAATGCATTTTGCAGCATTCCGTTCAGTTACGTTTTCAATGGGGATGGAGGAAAAAAACTGAAGCGTTTTTTTCTGGTATTGAGTCCCTATGACGGATCTCATTATTGGAAAATATTAACACTAGTGTGAATAAAGGAGCCTTACTTTTCAGTAGTGTGAGGCAGGGACATGCCTCATGGTTGTTAGGGGAGATATATGGCAGGATTTGCTGTGTCTTCCCTCAGAATCGCCAGGTCTGAAGAAAGACCAGGTGCAGTAATCACCCTGGGATAAAGGAATCCTCAGAGTGAGAGGGGGTGGGGACTTGCACACAGAAGGCTGGAGTGGTTCTGTGTGGTCTGAGCCGAGAGGGCTGAGAGACCACTATACCCAAGGAGACATTATTGTGGGAGCAGCCAGGAGGCTGTGTGACATTGGCTGACAAAGCCGCATGGGTTCACAGGGTCTGGACTGTGACTTAGGTGAGTCAGGAACGTCATGTTTAGTTAGAGCTCAGCCAGGCAGGTGTTTATTTTTGTATTTATGTTTGGTTTGCTGAGGCGCAATAAATGCACTGTTTGGACCTGAAACCTGGTGTCCTGAAGCCGTATCTGTGAGAATGACCCTGAAGAAGAGCTAAACCCCCACAGTAGTTATTATCATCGGAGGCAGAATTACAATGACAAGTAGCACATCTGTAAGGATAACATAGGATTCTCCATTCACAATAGGTGATATCCCTCCTAACCTCTGCACAGGTCACAGAGCATGCCTGGAAAACTGTCCCATGGAAGTCAATGGGGTCACCTCTTGACCATTGTGTCTATGGCCCATGTAGCTGCTCTCCAAAGAGAGGAAGGCCTATTGGCCACTGTGAATAATGCAGGATTACCGGTATTAATTTTTCAAATATAGTGACATGGAAAATTGTTTAACAAAAATGTTATTTAGACAATAGGTCATTTTCTGATGACTCATTCCCTTTAAGGGCCAAATAGGCTGTGTACGTAAGGGGTTAAACAATACATCCTGCAGAATCCAAGGTTTTGTACAGCTACACTGAAGAAATGTTAGATTTTTTTTAGGGCTCATTCACATAAACATAAGGGCACTGGCCATGTGTACTCCGTTGTGCAGCTGCTGTGCATTGACTTAGATGGGTCGACGGTTGGCAAAATATAGGACCTGACCTATCTTTTGTGGTGCAGAAGCATGCACCTGAAAGCCCACAGAAGCGCTTCCGAGTGTTTCCATGGGCTTCCAATCCGTGGCTTCACTCCACAAAAGATAGGACTTGTCCTATCTTTTGCCATATTTTGCAGATCGTGGACCTATTCAAGTAAATGGGTCTGCATTCATCGCATGCATTGCACACAGCCAGTGCCCACCTATTGTGAACCCGCCATTTGCAATCCGCAATACAGGCACGGAGCCCTTACAGTCGTGTGAATGGGCCCCTAATGTTATGACCACTGGAACACAGAGTGTCTGGGGGAATGGGAAGGATACTGGTCCCTAAAAGAGTTCTCCAGTCTTATGGCCAATTTTAACTAACCCTAGTAATGAGTTGTACCTAGTGAAAAACTTGTATTCACCTGCTACCCGCCACCTACTTCATTCTGGTACCCTGACTCTGATCTGTGATTTACCAGTCCCTGGACCGTACACTTCCGGACAGGGTCACGTGTGCAACTGCATCCAATGACTGGCCTCAGCAGTGATATGTCCCCAAGTGGCATGTCAGTATAAGTGATGGGCAATTCGACCCTTTTAAGGGATCCTGATGATTTGGCTCAGCTTGCCAAAAAGAACTGGCTTTTCCTTTAGTAGGATTTGCAGCTTTTATCATTCTGCGAAATGTAGCAGTATTTTATTGGCATGCTGTATATTGTGCCATATAACAAATGAAAAAGAAATAACAATGTGGATACAGAAGCATTAAACCATTTCAACAGAGAAACATGTATTTAGGGCATATTAGCATTAAGAAACGCTAAGGGGGAGATTTATCAATATCGGAAATTTCTGCGCCTGTCTTGATATCCCCTACGCTGCTGGAGGCACACGCCTCATCATCATAAATTAGGCGCATCCTCCTGAAGTCCGTGTGCCTAACCAGAAATGTACAACAGCACAGAGCTGCTTCATTTGCACCAGAAAACTGTCGTAAATGAAGATAAATTTGTTGGGGCGGCTCGCCACCCCTTCCCCCTTTCACAAAAGTGGCGAGGACACGAAAAGTGGCAGATGCCATGAGACTTTTTACTGCCACTTTCCGGGTGCAAATCTCCCCCTACGGCTCCATTCACACGTCCGCATCCGTTCCGCAATTTTGCGGAACGGGTGCGGACCCATTCATTCTTTATGGGGACCGAATGGATGCGGACAGCACACAGTGTGCTGTCTGCATCCGCAGTTGCGGAGCGCGTCCCCGATCTTCGGGTCCGCAGCTCCGCAAAAGATAGAACATGTCCTATTCTGGTCCGCAGCTTGCGGACAAGAATAGGCATTTCTATGGGGGTGCCGGGCTGGTGTGTTGCGGACCCGCAATTTGCGGGTCCGCAACACATCACGGACGTGTGAATGGAGCCTAAGTGCCTCAGTTTACAGGGGCTGATCCAGTTTCTTTTGTCTGTTATGATTTTCCCTGTTTTGCTGAAGATTTTCTCTGAAGGACTGAGGAGGAGGAAGGCTCAATAATGGCATCATAGTCCACACCTCCAGTGATCCGGCGGGGCAGTCCTGGATTTCAGTGGCTGTCCCACAAGGCTGAGCTATGTCCCGCTCTCAGCTCTCTCTGCCTCCATAGGACACAAAGAGAGCTGACTATAATGGTGAAGCACTTCACCATTCAGCTTGCAGCGCTTCCCAGCAGCACCACAATATGCTGTCACACGTCCCTCTGCTGGTCTGTGTATGAGGAGTGTGCCGGCTGGGAATCCGCCTCTGCTCCTCCTACATATCAAGCATCCTCCCTGCTGCTGGAGCGCCGGCAGCTGAGATGTGATCATCGGAGGAACCAGGTATTTATGTTTTTTTTTTTTACTTCTGAAAAGGGCACATATCTGGGCATAACTATTGTGAGGGTCACAGTGTGGACATTATTACTGTGTGCTGGCACAAAGGGGGAATAATTACTATGTGGGGGCATTAAGGCAACTGGTTGTATATACAGTACAGTAGTTAGGTTTTAGGTGAAGTTAGAGGCATGGCGTAGTATGAAAAAAATTGGTGCACATATTATAACTCTTTGGGCCAGATTTATCATTACTCTGACAGCTCACTCCACTTTCACATATGGCTAAAGTCAGTTTTAGTTAAGTCAGATTTATGATTGGCCCTTTAAGACTGTAATATACAGGTCCTTCTAAAATAATTAACATATTGTGATAAAGTTCATTATTTTCTGTAATGTACTGATAAACATTAGACTTTCATATATTTTAGATTCATTACACACAACTGAAGTAGTTCAAGCCTTTTATTGTTTTAATATTGATGATTTCGGCATACAGCTCATGAAAACCCAAAATTCCTATCTAAAACAATTAGCATATTTCATCCGACCAATAAAAGAAAAGTGTTTTTAATACATAAAAAGTCAACCTTCAAATAATTATGTTCAGTTATGCACTCAATACTTGGTCGGGAATCCTTTTGCAGAAATGACTGCTTCAATTCGGCGTGGCATGGAGGCAATCAGCCTGTGGCACTGCTGAGGTGTTATGGAGGCCCAGGATGCTTTGATAGCGGCCTTAAGCTCAATTAGAGTGTTGGGTCTTGCGTCTCTCAACTTTCTCTTCCCAATATCCCACAGATTCTCTATGGGGTTCAGGTCAGGAGAGTTGGCAGGCCAATTGAGCACAGTAATACCATGGTTAGTAAACCATTTACCAGTGGTTTTGGCACTGTGAGCAGGTGCCAGGTCGTGCTGAAAAATGAAATCTTCATCTCCATAAAGCTTGTCAGAACTATTGAGTATGAATAAAGTCCATAATTATAAGGCCTATATAAGTGTATGGACATGAGCCTAAGGGACAACCATTTTGTCTTATTTTAAGGCAGAGTGAATTCAGGATTTTTTTTTTACTCTGAAATTGCTAACCTAAGGTTTACGATATATACCAAAGTGTTTACCTAGGTCTGTTTTGTGAGAAGAAGATGTCGCAAGGCCTAGATAAGACAATGTATTTGAGTTTTGATGATTTTAGTGAATAGAAAGACTCTAATCTTTCTTTGTGGTTTTTATATTAATCAATATAGGAGTAGATTGATTTTATATTATCAATTTTAATAGGTGTGCTGAATATATAGTATATATATAAGAGTATAGTCCTCATAGATATATTCAGTTTTAAGATTAGAAACGAGGTATAAACTCCTCTGTCATGTTTAGAATCTGTCTCAGTGGAACACACAAATTAATTATTTCTTTCCTGGAATGGAAAAATGTGGACACAGGTGATCATGAACAAACCCTGTCTCCTCCACGAACAATGAATTGAGATAGCCCTATTTATCTTGATTTAATCAAGTTTGGTCAAAAGACTTAAGGATACACAAGTTAGTTGACCAAGTATAAAACTCATCGTCTCTTCAAGATCTTCTCAAGGTTTCGTCTGAAACCTTAGATTACATTTTATTGCTAGTATATGAATAAGAGAAATAAATGAATGCTTCGATTTTTGTATGGAATACTAGTGCCATCTAGTGTTAGGGTAAAAAAGATCTAGGGTATATTTTTCCCTAGAGGGAGGTTCTATTAATTATAAAGTGAGGTCACTAGTTAATGATAAAACTTGGCCAAGCCCTTTCTAAGAGAGGATAAAAAGATGGTATGGGCTGAGAGAAGAGATCGATCTCTAGAGCTATCTGGCTCTCTCTCTCTGAACATCATCTTGACCACCTTGCCAGTCATTGGAGGCAGCCATCTTAGAACCATTGAAACTGATTTCTGCTAGCTGACATTTTGGTATAGTATAACCTTACCTATATTTTATAGGATAATTAATTAATATAATACACATCTATATATTCAATTAACCATACTTTGTATATAGTATCTGTTTTGGAATAAGATTGGGGTGTACCTGCAGCATCATCCTGAAAATTAATCCAATACAGGGAGATTAAAAATATACTAGTGAAAGCACAGTATTATCTCCAAGGAACTGAATTCAGTTCTAGACCAGTATGGTTGATAATATATATATATTTATATAGATAAAAGATAAACCAGATTTGGGTTTAATCGGACATTTGTCGGCTGAGAGAAATCAAGTATTAAATTGACTTTTAATATAAGTGAGGGGTATTATTATAAGAAGGCATAATTGTGTATATATAGATATATGTTCTCAATTATTTTTGTCTTTACCACTATTTTGCATATCATTGATTGAATTTTATTACCGCCAATTTTGTTATATATATTATTTTGCACTATAAATTGTATTAATAAATTACATATATATTTTGTCTATAACTGGGTTTTGTCTTCAATTCAACGCAGATCACGAGCTTGTTTTAGCTTGATATTTATGATAATAAGTTAGAATCTCCTTTATTACCGATTTTAATTTATTCACATAAATCATATAGACTGTCAATCGGAGACAGCATAAATATTCCGACATTAAATTGGAGGTCCCACCGAGATCTGCTTGTAATAGAAACAAAATTTTGGGGTGCAAAATATATATTTGATAAAGTTATTGTGGTACTTGTAGTGCAACAAGTAAAAAAATGTCTGATAACAATGGCGAGGCTAGCCAAGGCATGCAGGCTGCTGCTGCAGTGGTAAAGACTGATATGCATGATAGAAAGACTCAAGAATTAATTGAATATATTGTGTTGGGTCATATGCATGATAGGTTGGATATTAAGAGAGAGTTAAAAGATTGGAGGTTTGAATTGGAAAAGAGAGCTGTAGAATATGCAGATGATATCTGGTCTGATAAATCCCGGTTTGCTGATTATCTCTGTCACATTTCCCAAGCTAAAACATAAGAAAGATAAGGATTCATTAATCCTTCAATCTTGGCCTGAATTTGTATATTTAGTTATTGAAATAGCAAAGCAATTAGAAAAAGCAAAATATAAAAATGTTGAACAGGCATATGAAATTGATAAATTTCAAAAAGATTTATCTGAAATGGAAAATAAGGCGGCCATGGTTTCTGGTGAATTAGCACAATGGTCTGCTAAATTATCAGAATATAATGACAGAGACAGTCAACAGCAAGAAGTTATTAGGACTCTGGAATGGAAATTAAGTCAGGCTACTAATGAATTGTCTAAATGTCAATTGTCTATGGTGGATCTAGATGAGGAATGTAAAAAGTTGTATAAGGACAATAGAAATTTACAAACAGAGTTAGATAACCGGGATCTTGACCCTCTTCAATTCAGACAGCCTAAGGATTCTAATAGAGTGCAGGTAAAATATTCTAGGGGGGAATTAGATGCAGAAAGTAAATATGACAACCCCTTTAATGGAGAAGAATTAATGGCTCTGAGAGAACATTCTCTTCCTAATTTAAGACCGATTTCACCTCCTAGGTCCTCTAAAAGTTCAGTACAGAGATCTTATCAACCCATGATAGACACTACTAAAGTGATCAAGTTTCTCAAGGAAACTGTGGGTCAATTTGCAAAAAAGGGTTCACCCTCCATAATAAGTCATTTGGAAATATATGAGGAGGCCATGAAAACTTTACATTTAGAAAAGGACATACAGAAACTTGAATTTATTACCTGGGTATTCGAACCAAAACACCGGTATTTCTTTAATTCCCTTAGAGATATGGGTAGGGATTCTTGGTCAGATGTGGTCGCGGAAATAAAAACTGAATTTGGTCCCTATAAGTCCGCTACTGCTGCAAGGAGGGCCTTATTTACCCTGAAATGTAGACATAATCAAAGTCCCAGGGAATTTTTGTCAGTCCTCAAAAATGCCTATAGTTTATCCGAAAAAGATCCCAATTTTGAAGGTAGTGAATTCATCCAGTTATTTTATGACGCTTTGCCCAATAAAATAAAATTTATTTTGGCCAGGGATTACCATCCCAGAAAGACTCTGGATTGGTTACTCACTGAGAGTACAACTCTGTACGCTGCAATACAAAATTGTGATGAGTCTCCTGATAGAAAATTTAAAAGAGCGAGTGAGGAAATAGCAGAAACTCACATAAAAAGAGATCAGGGAAAATTTGAAAGCCCTAAAAGAAGTTATGCTGATGTGTTAAAAACTCCTAGACCTTCCGAGCCAAATAAAATTCAGCCTAGGCCAGATGGGAATAAGGGTCCAAATGTTGCTGAAAAGAACCCAAACCACCAGAAGGAGTTTAGAAATAGACGGTTCCCTCCTTTTCAAAGATATCAAAATAATTATTATAGGGGATATCAACGTAGGCCAGAAAGGGCTCAAAGTGGTTCTGAGTCAGATGGTTCTGGGAGATCACGATCATATCGGTACCAAAATCAATCTCCCAAAGATTATGGGAGAAAGAGAAGTAACCTATATGATCGAATGGATCAAATCCAAGATCAGTTTGGTATGTTAATGCAACGGATGGAGGAATTGTCTAAAACAATCACTGCTAACCCTAAAAATCCTTTTTTAGGGGTAACCCCTCCTGTAGAGAATCCTCCCCAAATATAAAGGGGGAGAAGCAGGTAAGTATGTCAAATGTTGCAGAGGTTGATGACTTAAATGTATGTAAAGTGGAGCAGTCTAACATAATTGTCCTTCCCTTTAAAAGGAATTTAACCCTTACAAAGCCACATGGCAAGGGGGAGGGGAAACCTGTTTGTTCTGTCTTACAGCACACAAAGTCTTCAGCTGCACAGAAGAAGACATGCGATCCTGCTCATAAAAGGAAGGAGGAGGAGTTGAGGACAAGTCTAAATGCTGAGCAGGAAAACCATTTCAATAATCATTCCAAATATCTTTGTTCCATACAAGAAATAGATAATAGATATTATATGGAAGTTGAATTATTTGATAATTTCTCGCCAATAATAGCCTTGATAGATACAGGTAGCCAAGCAACTTTATTATCTGTAAAATACTTCCAACAATTGCAGGATGTATCTTCTAACAAGTATAAGTTAAAAAGTTTTAATGCTAACCTGGTAAGTGTCTCAGGCAATGCCCTCAAGGTTTTAGGTAAAGCTTGGCTGGATTTTAAAGTAGGAAACAGAGTAATTAGCCATCCTACATTGATCGTGGATATGCCCATTGATAGATTAATTATTGGCATTGATTTCCTGAAAAGATTAAGTCCAGTTATTGATTTTGTTAATAAGGTGATATGGTCTCAAGTGAGGATGCCCATTAATTATGAACAATCACAATCCTATCACAATAGGCGTAACTGCCATGTGATAGAGGAAAGGCCGGATTCCATTGAGGTACATTTCCGAAATAGCCAAGTCCCTGATGTCTCTTTCTTGCAAATCACTCCAAATTCCACTATAGGTGAACAGGAAGATAACACCATATGTGTGTCTCCTGAACGAATAAAAGATGTCTGTTTGGAAGGGGATGTTCTTACAATCCACCTACACCCAGAAACTATTGACCCTATTGGGTTTAATGGTCACGAACAATTCCTAGTGGGAATGGAAAAGGTGGATGATGAGATGTTCTTCCCAGTACAGGTGAATGACTTAGGAAGAACTAAGAGGGCTAAATTGGATTTGCGCCATGAAAACAGTTATATTAGTAGAGATCTACTAAATCAAGTGGCCAATTCTAAAGTGATTCGATATCCAAATCCACAAGATAATTGGATACATGACTTAGATAATGATTCTGATGATCATAATATAATTGCAAAATGTATATTAACCATTTCTATTGCAGGAAAATCGGCTACTCATTTATTCCTGGTGCTTGATGAACCCCGATATCCCATGTACATTGGCAACAATATTTTACATCGTTTTGCTATCCATGTGGATATAGTGAATTCCACATTGTGGACAAGATTAAAAGGGAATCCTGATGGTTTTATGGATGAACATGAAGCACTCAAGTCATCCCAGATACTGCCTTATGCAGTCAGTGTATTAGTGCCACGAGATATAATCATCCCTCCAGGTACTAATAATTTCCTGTTACCCATTCAGGTGTCAAAAGGCCAAAAATTAAAGAATGGTGATGCATTGATATGCCTATCAAACAGAATGCAACAATTAGGTATTTCAGTAAATCGTACCCCTATGGTGAATTTACAAACCTTTAAAACCCAAATAATTGTGAATAATGGTATGCCAAATGAAGTGCATTTGTCTAAAGACACTATCATTGGTATGGCATTAGATTCAGATTATTATACTTTTGGGTTTCAGAATATAATTATTGGCCTAATACCTGAATCGTATCTAACAGAACAACAATTGGTTGAACAAACATTTTATTCTTCTCCTGAAGGATTGTTCACCATTAGTTCAGTATATCCTTTTAATCTTGAAGAGGGTACCTGTAAGGTAGAGGAATCCTCTCTTACCTTTGATCATACAATCAATGAGCAGGAAGCCCAGGAATATCATGAGTTTGCTGAAAAAGCAGGTAAGTCAAATCATGACCTCACTGACAGGTTGGAGGAAACCTATGAAATAGGTCAACCAGAAGTTTTTCCAGGGTTTATGGAAATGGTCCAGCAACAAATTTCATTAGCTGATGGATGCTCCAATGACCCAGAGCGACAACAACTAAAGGAAGTTCTCTTAGAATTCAAGGATATCTTTGCTAAAGATTCCTTTGATTGTGGTCTGACTGACATACACATTGCTAGGATTCAGACTGATCCTGAGGCACCTCCCGTTTATATCAAGCAATATCGTCTTCCACTAGCTTGTTACGACTCGCTAGCGGAAATAATCCAAAATCTCAAGGAGAGAGGTATTATAAGACCAGTGCACAGTTCTTATAACAATCCTATTCTTGGAATTCTTAAACTGAATGGTCAATGGCGTTTATGTGCTGATCTTCGTCAGCTAAATAAACGTGTATATATGTCCGGCTGGCCCGTGCCATATATAGACCAATGCTTGGTACAAATGCAAGGCGCTAGGATCTTTACCACCTTAGATTGCGCTCAGGGATATTGGACCATCAAAGTGAGCCCTGAAGATCAATACAAATTAGCCTTTACTTTTGGTAAAGAACAGTTTGCCTGGACTAGACTACCGTTTGGGTACATAAATTCAGGTCATGAATTTGCTGTATTTTTACATAAGGCTATGCCTGATGCCACAGAAAGAGGAAATTTAACTTATGTAGATGACATTTTGATGAAAAGTACTTCATTTGACCAGCATATTCAAGAAATTAGGCATGTACTGAATCAGTTGAAAGAGGCAGGTGTGAAAATTTATTTACAGAAAGCCCAGTGGTGTCGAACTAAGGTAAATTTCCTTGGACATGAGGTTACCTGTGAAGGCCTGAATCCCCAGAAGAAAAAGGTGGAGGCAGTTATGAAATCTAAAACGCCTACCAACATTAGTGAATTAAGATCATTTCTGGGTATGATGAATTATTCCCGTAAATTCATTGATAACTATGCTGAGATTAGTAAACCATTGCTGACATTGTTAAAGAAAGGTGTACCCTGGACATGGGGGGAGGATCAGGAACAAGCTATGTCTGAGCTTAAAAGGAGACTCACCCAAGCCCCATGTCTAGCTTATCCCGAGGGGGGTAAACCCTTTTATCTGGAAACTGGTTTTACAAATCTTAGTATTTGTGCTGTCCTATGCCAAAAACAGGATAAATTGCATAAAGTTATAGCTTATGCAAGTAAATCACTGTCACCAGTAGAAATAAAGTTTAGCAACTGTGAAAAAGCTTTACTAGCCACAGTCTGGGCGCTTCAAAACTTTAGAAGTTTTGTACAGGGTGAGAAAATCATTGTTGAAACGGCCCATCAACCCCTACAATATCTACAGAGTGATAAAATTAGGGATGGTAACTTGTCTAACAGCAGGATCACTGCTTGGACCTTGTCTTTACAAGGATGGCCGTTGGAAGTTCAGTGTAAGCAAAATAAAAAGTGTCCAGTAGCCCAAGGACTTGCTGAACTGCATAATTGTGCTGCTAATTCTCAAACGGAAGAGCTGGTAGATGATTTTCTAGAGGAACAAAAATCTTCCCCTTACAAAGCGTATGAAGACGACTATTGCTCTCTACTCCCTTGTGCGTACATAGATGGTTGTGCTTACCACACCATTGTAGGGGACGAAATAAAACTAGTGGCAGGAATTGGTATCACGTGGATAGATGGGTGCCCGAGTATTTCAATAGGTTATAGTATTGGTGCTAAGAGTAGCCAGGTAGCCGAATTAGCCGCTGTCTACCAAACCGTTAAAATTGCTATAGAGCACAATATAAAGGAATTCGTCATTGTTACTGATTCAAATTATGTGCGGAACAGCTTTGTAGAATATATGCCCACATGGAAGAGGAGTCATATGTTACGGTCCAATAACAAACCAGTGAAACACGCCAAGTTGTTTTGTGCTATAGATGAGCTAGTCCGACATAATGATCTAACCATTTATTGGAAAAAGACTAAAGGTCATTCCAAAACCCAAAATAAAGATAAAGAGGGTAATGACCTAGCTGACAAACTAGCCAAACAAGGAGCCATAAATGGTGATCATGTGAATATAGATCATCTACTAGAGATGATTCCCATTGACGCTATCACTAGACAACAGGCTAAGGCCCAAACTGAAAATAGTATTGTTCAATGGAGCCAAGAATCTTCTAGTGAGGATCTGATTAAAAGCCAGAAGGAAGATGTTATATTGGGAATCTTCTATAAACATATTGAGGATCCTAATAATAATCCCATATCGGAGGATAATTATACTCAAAAAGAAGACCTCCGATTACTTATGAAATCCAAATCCCAATTTAGTATTCAGGATGTGTTATTAATGAGAACCTCTAAAAATGGTATTCAGCAGTGGGTAGTTCCTACTACATTTAGAGGTTTAATGTTACAGCATGCCCATGATGCACCTACAGCTGGTCATCGTGGAGAAAAGATTACATATGAGTCACTACGTGATTATGCCTACTGGCCTCATATGTTAAAGGATGTCCAAAGTTATTGTCAAGGTTGTTTGGTATGTGCGCAATTTCAACCGCAAGGTCCTAAACATCGTGCTCCACTTCAGAAGAAAGGTTTTTCATTACCATGGTCTGACATCCAAATCGATTTTATTGGTCCTGTTACCCGGTCATCCCGAGGTAATAAATACATGTTAACCGTCACTTGTGTATTTACAAAATGGGTAGAGTGTCTACCGGCCCGCAATAACACAGCCGAGACCTGTGCATTTTTGTTGATTAACCATGTATTTTCCAGATTTGGGTTACCGTTAAGGATTGATTCAGATTGTGGATCACACTTTGTAAGTGAGGTAATGGCGAAGATGTGGAAGATGTTGGGTGTGAAGAGAAAATTACACATTGCTTATCGTCCAACATCTAGCGGATCCGTTGAGCGCTATAACCAGTCTATTGTCAACATCCTTAAGAAATACATCAAGGAGTCGGGTAAAGACTGGGATATAAGGTTACCATTAGTACTCATGGCCATTAGAGCTACTCCAAGTACGGCTACCCATATGTCACCTTTTGAGCTGATGACAGGAAGAAGAATGGTATTTCCTCAACATCTGTTGTATCGCACATCAGATCATAACCTGATCAATGCAGCCACGACACATCAGTATGTGGAGGACCTTCATAAGTATCTTCAACACGCGTTTGCTTTCGCGCAGAAGAATCTTGAGAAAGCCGCCGTAAGTAACAAAACTTATTATGCATTGAAAACTACCAAAAAAGAATATGAGGTAGGAGATAGAGTGTATCTCTATAACTTTGCCCGGGATCGGGTAAAAGAAAGAAAATTTCTACCATCATGGAAAGGTCCGTATGATGTAATTGATAAAATATCACCTGTAGTTTATAAGGTGAAAATTAATACCAAAGATGGTTTCATCGAGAAATGGGTCCATGTAAATCAATTGCGAGTATGTCATCCAAGATCAGAACTGAGAATCATAGAAGATGACGCTGAATAAGAGAATGAATAAGGATGCGTTAATCTGATTTCTCTCAGTTCACAGATGTTCCAATTCTGGGGTTTCCATATAAAGCATTTTACATAGCAACGCTAGGGAAACTGTATATCTCAAAAAAAATAAAATATATATATATATATATATATACTGTACTCATACTTTCATTTTCCTTTATAGAAAAAGGACGGGCGGAACCAGACGTGATTCCTGGCGATGATGATGACAACAAAGATACAGATATCGTGCAGATGGTGTTGATTCAAGAAGGTCCAATTAAAGACGGAACTAATCATCAACCCGAATTTACAGTCGTGTTTCAGATGTCCCAGGATTGTGAATGATGGCTAAGAAGATTATATTTCAAGAATCTTTGCGAAACTGGATCCAAGGACATTCATTGGATGAAGATACCGGATATCACCATTTTAGCTTGGGAAAGGAACCAAATTGGTACATTATGCATGAGAACAAAGTCACCGCAATAATGGCATGATTGGTGCCAAGTTTTGCATTTTTCTCACATGCTAAAACCATTGGACACAGAATCTCTGTAATAATATACTTTTCCAGGATTGACGTTATGATGCGATAAAAGACTCAGATACAATATTGATGAACATGAAAATTCTTCCGACCTTCTCCCAGTTAGGTCTTAAGGGGATCCTTGACTAACGTGGGAAGAAGGGGGGGGGGGGGATTTGTCAGAACTATTGAGTATGAATAAAGTCCATAATTATAAGGCCTATATAAGTGTATGGACATGAGCCTAAGGGACAACTATTTTGTCTTATTTTAAGGCAGAGTGAATTCAGGATTTTTTTTTTACTCTGAAATTGCTAACCTAAGGTTTACGATATATACCAAAGTGTTTACCTAGGTCTGTTTTGTGAGAAGAAGATGTCGCAAGGCCTAGATAAGACAATGTATTTGAGTTTTGATGATTTTAGTGAATAGAAAGACTCTAATCTTTCTTTGTGGTTTTTATATTAATCAATATAGGAGTAGATTGATTTTATATTATCAATTTTAATAGGTGTGCTGAATATATAGTATATACAGACGTGGACAAAATTGTTGGTACCCTTTGGTCAATGAAAGAAAAAGTCACAATGGTCACAGAAATAACTTTAATCTGACAAAAGTAATAATAAATTAAAATTCTATAAATGTTAACCAATGAAAGTCAGACATTGTTTTTCAACCATGCTTCAACAGAATTATGTAAAAAAATAAACTCATGAAACAGGCATGGACAAAAATGATGGTACCCCTAACTTAATATTTTGTTGCGCAACCTTTTGAGGCAATCACTGCAATCAAACGCTTCCTGTAACTGTCAATGAGACATCTGCACCTCTCAGCAGGTATTTTGGCCCACTCCTCATGAGCAAACTGCTCCAGTTGTGTCCGGTTTGAAGGGTGCCTTTTCCAGACTGCATGTTTCAGCTCCTTCCAAAGATGCTCAATAGGATTGAGGTCAGGGCTCATAGAAGGCCACTTTAGAATAGTCCAATTTTTTCCTCTTAGCCATTCTTGGGTGTTTTTAGCGGTGTGTTTTGGGTCATTGTCCTGTTGCAAGACCCATGACCTGCGACTGAGACCAAGCTTTCTGACACTGGCTAGTACATTTCTCTCTAGAATTCCTTGATAGTCTTGAGATTTCATTGTACCCTGCACAGATTCAAGACACCCTGTGCCAGACGCAGCAAAGCAGCCCCAGAACATAACAGAGCCTCCTCCATGTTTCACAGTAGGGACAGTGTTCTTTTCTTGATATGCTTCATTTTTTCGTCTGTGAACATACAGCTGATGTGCCTTGGCAAAAACTTCGATTTTTGTCTCATCTGTCCACAGGACATTCTCCCAGAAGCTTTGTGGCTTGTCAACATGTAGTTTGGCATATTCCAGTCTTGCTTTTTTATGATTCGTTTTCAACAATGGTGTCCTCCTTGGTCGTCTCCCATGTAGTCCACTTTGGCTCAAACAACGACGGATGGTGCGATCTGACACTGATGTTCCTTGAGCATGAAGTTCACCTTGAATCTCTTTAGAAGTCTTTCTAGGCTCTTTTGTTACCATTCGGATTATCCGTCTCTTAGATTTGTCATCAATTTTCCTCCTGCGGCCACGTCCAGGGAGGTTGGCTACAGTCCCATGGATCTTAAACTTATGAATAATATGTGCAACTGTACTCACAGGAACATCTAGTTGCTTGGAGATGGTCTTATAGCCTTTACCTTTAACATGCTTGTCTATAATTTTCTTTCTGATCTCTTGAGACAGCTCTTTCCTTTGCTTCCTCTGGTCCATGTCGAGTGTGGTACACACCATATCACCAAACAACACAGTGATTACCTGGAGCCATATATATAGGCCCAATGGCTGATTACAAGGTTGTAGACACCTGTGATGCTAATTAGTGGACACACCTTGAATTAACATGTCCCTTTGGTCACATTATGTTCTGTGTTTTCTAGGGGTACCATCATTTTTGTCCATGCCTGTTTCATGAGTTTATTTTTTTACATAATTCTGTTGAAGCATGGTTGAAAAACAATGTCTGACTTTCATTGGTTAACATTTATAGAATTTTAATTTATTATTACTTTTGTCAGATTAAAGTTATTTCTGTGACCATTGTGACTTTTTCTTTCATTGACCAAAGGGTACCAACAATTTTGTCCACGTCTGTATATAAGAGTATAGTCCTCATAGATATATTCAGTTTTAAGATTAGAAACGAGGTATAAACTCCTCTGTCATGTTTAGAATCTGTCTCAGTGGAACACACAAATTAATTATTTCTTTCCTGGAATGGAAAAATGTGGACACAGGTGATCATGAACAAACCCTGTCTCCTCCACGAACAATGAATTGAGATAGCCCTATTTATCTTGATTTAATCAAGTTTGGTCAAAAGACTTAAGGATACACAAGTTAGTTGACCAAGTATAAAACTCATCGTCTCTTCAAGATCTTCTCAAGGTTTCGTCTGAAACCTTAGATTACATTTTATTGCTAGTATATGAATAAGAGAAATAAATGAATGCTTCGATTTTTGTATGGAATACTAGTGCCATCTAGTGTTAAGGTAACAAAGATCTAGGGTATATTTTTCCCTAGAGGGAGGTTCTATTAATTATAAAGTGAGGTCACTAGTTAATGATAAAACTTGGCCAAGCCCTTTCTAAGAGCGGATAAAAAGATGGTATGGGCTGAGAGAAGAGATCGATCTCTAGAGCTATCTGGCTCTCTCTCTCTGAACATCATCTTGACCACCTTGCCAGTCATTGGAGGCAGCCATCTTAGAACCATTGAAACTGATTTCTGCTAGCTGACATTTTGGTATAGTATAACCTTACCTATATTTTATAGGATAATTAATTAATATAATACACATCTATATATTCAATTAACCATACTTTGTATATAGTATCTGTTTTGGAATAAGATTGGGGTGTACCTGCAGCATCATCCTGAAAATTAATCCAATACAGGGAGATTAAAAATATACTAGTGAAAGCACAGTATTATCTCCAAGGAACTGAATTCAGTTCTAGACCAGTATGGTTGATAATATATATATATTTATATAGATAAAAGATAAACCAGATTTGGGTTTAATCGGACATTTGTCGGCTGAGAGAAATCAAGTATTAAATTGACTTTTAATATAAGTGAGGGGTATTATTATAAGAAGGCATAATTGTGTATATATAGATATACGTTCTCAATTATTTTTGTCTTTACCACTATTTTGCATATCATTGATTGAATTTTATTACCGCCAATTTTGTTTTGTGTTTTGTTGCACTATAAATTGTATTAATAAATTACATATATATTTTGTCTATAACTGGGTTTTGTCTTCAATTCAACGGAGATCACGAGCTTGTTTTAGCTTGATATTTATGATAATAAGTTAGAATCTCCTTTATTACCGATTTTAATTTATTCACATAAATCATATAGACTGTCAATCGGAGACAGCATAAATATTCCGACAAGCTTTTCAGCAGATGGAAGCATGAAGTGCTCCAAAATCTCCTGATAGCTAGCTGCATTGACCCTGCCCTTGATAAAACACAGTGGACCAACACCAGCAGCTGACATGGCACCCCAGACCATCACTGACTGTGGGTACTTGACACTGGACTTCAGGCATTTTGGCATGTCCCTCTCCCCAGTCTTCCTCCAGACTCTGGCACCTTGATTTCCGAATGACATGCAAAATTTGCTTTCATCCGAAAAAAGTACTTTGGACCACTGAGCAACAGTCCAGTGCTGCTTCTCTGTAGCCCAGGTCAGGCGCTTCTGCCGCTGTTTCTGGTTCAAAAGTGGCTTGACCTGGGGAATGCGGCACCTGTAGCCCATTTCCTGCACACACCTGTACACGGTGTCTCTGGATGTTTCTACTCCAGACTCAGTCCACTGCTTCCGCAGGTCCCCCAAGGTCTGGAATCGGTCCTTCTCGACAATCTTCCTCAGGGTCCAGTCACCTCTTCTCGTTGTGCAGCGTTTTCTGCCACACTTTTTCCTTCCCACAGACTCCCCACTGAGGTGCCTTGATACAGCACTCTGGGAACAGCCTATTGGTTCAGAAATTTCTTTCTGTGTCTTACCCTCATGCTTGAGGGTGTCAATGATGGCCTTCTGGACAGCAGTCAGGTCGGCAGTCTTACCCATGATTGCGGTTTTGAGTAATGAACCAGGCTGGGAGTTTTTAAAAGCCTCAGGAATCTTTTGCAGGTGTTTAGAGTTAATTAGTTGATTCAGATGATTAGGTTAATAGCTAGTTTAGAGACCCTTTTCATGATATGCTAATTTTTTTAGATGGGAATTTGGGGTTTTCATGAGCTGTATGCCAAAATCATCAATATTAAAACAATCAAAGGCTTGAACTACTTCAGTTGTGTGTAATGAATCTAAAATATATGAAAGTCTAATGTTTATCAGTACATTACAGAAAATAATGAACTTTATCACAATATGCAATTTTTTTTAGACGGACCTGTATGTGGTTTGACGGTAGCAATTTATCCGTCAGGAAGCGGCTTTACACAAGTCGCACGTCTTTACGAAAAAGTCGCATGCTCTATTAAAAAGTCTTATAAGATAAGCATGGTCCTTACTGGAGTGAAATTGCGCATTTTATTGTGACTTTTTTTTGCGACTTTTTAACCAGTACAGGACCGCCGCACGCAGGATTGCGTCTTTGCGGCGGCCCTGTTATTCCTCCTGGACGCGCCGGGGTGTCATCTCGCGAGACGCGAGATTTCCTGTGAACGCGCGCACACAGGCGCGCGCGTTCACAGAAACTGCAGGTAAACTAGCTGATCTACAGCCTGCCAGCGGTGATCGTTCGCTGGCAGGCTGTAGATGCGATTTTTAGTTTTTTACCCCTAAAAGGTATATTAGACGCTGTTTTGATAACAGCGTCTAATATACCTGCTACCTGGTCCTCTGGTGGTCCCTTTTGCTTGGATCGACCACCAGAGGACACAGGCAGGTCTGTAAAGTAGCACCAAACACCACTACACTACACCCCCCCGTCACTTATTAACCCCTGATTAACCCCCTGATCACCCCATATAGACTCCCTGATCACTCCCCTGTCATTGATCACCCCCCTAGAAGGCTCCATTCAGATGTCCGTATGTGTTTTGCGGATCCGTGGATCCGCAAAACACATACGGATGCCTGAATGGAGCCTTACAGGGGGTGATCAATGACAGGGGGTGATCACCCCATATAAACTCCCTGATCACCCCCCTGTCATTGATCACCCCCCTGTAAGGCTCCATTCAGACGTCCGTATGTGTTTTGCGGATACGATCCATGGATACGCGGATCCTCTAAACACATACGGACATCTGAATGGAGCCTTAGAGGGGGGGTGACCACCCCATATAGACTCCCTGGTAGCCCCCCTGTCATTGAGCACCCCCCTGTAAGGCTCCATTCAGAGGTCCGTATGTGTTTTGCGGATCCACGGATCAGATCCGCAAAACACATACGGACGTCTGAATGGAGCCTTACAGGGGGGTGACCAGGGAGTCTATATGGGGTGATCACCCCCCTGTAAGGCTCCATTCAGACATCCGTATGTGTTTTGCGGATCCATGGATCGTATCCGCAAAACACATATGGACGTCTGAATAAAGCCTTACAGGGGGGTGATCAATGACAGGGGGGTGATCAGGGAGTCTATATGGGGGAGATATATATCAGAGGGGGGTGATCACCCCATATAGACTCAATGGTCACCCCCCTGTCATTGATTCCCCCCCCTTCCCCTGTAAGGCTCCATTCAGAGGTCCGTATGTGTTATGCGGATCCGATCCATAGATCCGCGGATCCTCAAAACACATACGGACATCTGAATAGAGCCTTGGAGGGGGGTGATCACCCCATATAGACTCCCTGATCACCCCCCGTCATTGATCACCCCCCTGTAAGGCTCCATTCAGATGTCCGTATGTGTTTTGCGGATCCGCGGTGTCCGTGTTTTGCGGATCCGTGGATCCATAAAACACATACGGACGCCTTAATGGAGCCTTACAGGGGGGTGATCACCCCATAAAGACTCCCTGATCACCCCCCTGTCATTGATCACCCCCCTGTAAGGCTCCAATCAGACGTCTGTATGTGTTTTGAGGATCCGCGGAACCATGAATCGGATCCGCAAAACATATACGGACGTCTGAATGGAGCCTTACAGGGGGTGATCAATGACAGGGGGGTGAACAGGGAGTCTATATGGGGTAATCACCCCCCTGTCAGGCTTCATTCAGATGTCCGTATGTGTTTTGCAGATCCGTGGATCCGCAAAACACGGACACCGCGGATCTGCAAAACACGGACACCGCGGATCCGCAAAACAGGGACACCGCGGATCCGCAAAACAGGGACACCGGCAATGTGCTTTCCGCATTTTGCGGATCCGCACATTGCCAGAACTATATAGAAAATGCCTTTTTTTGTCCGCAATTGCAGACAAGAATAGGACATGTTCTATAGGCTCTACAAAAAACGCAGTGTTCACCCGATCAGGCCTGATCATGTGCGCACAAGGCGTTCAGTCCGCCCCACAGCAGTGACAGAAATATCTTTTTTTCTGATCACTGCAAAAACACTGTAAAATCACTGCGGTGCTATAAAAAGATCACTTTGGAGGGGCATGGCGAGTTCATAGAAGATTTCTATTTATTTTTTGGCACAAGTTAGCTGAAATTGATTTTTTATTTTATTTATTTTCTTACAAAGTCTCATTTTCCACTAACTTATGACAAAAAATAAAATCTCACATGAACTCACCATACCCCTCACGGAATCCAAATGCGTAAAATTTTTTAGCCCCTAAAATGCCAGGGCAGTATAAGTACCCCACATGTGACCCCAGGGCCCTCTCTCCTTCTGTACCAGTTTGTACCTCATCTTGTTTATGATTAGTGCAATTGTCTGTATTATGTATGTGCACCCCTTATCATATGAATGTCGCTTTAATAATAAATAATAGTAATAATATAACAAATACAAAATAAATAATCAGAAAATAGAAGCATTAACCACCTCAGCCCCCCTAGCTTAAACACCCTTAATGACCAGACCACTTTTTACTATTTTGCACTACACTACTTTCACCGTTTATTGCTCGGTCATGCAACTTACCACCCAAAATGAATTTTACCTCCTTTTCTTCTCACTAATAGAGCTTTCATTTGGTGGTATTTCATTGCTGCTGCCATTTTTACTTTTTTGTTATTAATCGAAATTTAACTAAATTTTTGCTAAAAAAAATGCATTTTTTTACTTTCAGTTGTAAAATTTTTCAAAAACAACGATATCTATATATACATTTTTCTCTAAATTTATTGTTCTACATGTCTTTGATTTTAAAAAAAAATGGTTTGGGTAACAGTTATAGCGTTTACAAACTATGGTACAAAAATGTGAATTTCCCCTTTTTGAAGCAGCTCTGACTTTCTGAGCACCAGTCATGTTTCCTGAGGTTCTACAATGCCCAGACAGTAGAAAACCCCCACAAATGACCCCATTTCGGAAAGTAGACACCCTAAGGTACTCTCTGATGGTCATAGTGAGTTCATAGAACTTTTTATTTTTTTGTCACAAGTTAGCGGAAAATTATGATTTTTTTTCCATATTTTTTTTCTCATATTCCACTAACTTGTGACAAAAAATAAAAACTTCCATGAACTCACTATGCCCATCATGAAATACCTTGGGGTATCTTCTTTCCAAAATGGGATCACTTGTAGGGTAGTTATACTGCCCTGGCATTTTAGGGGCCCCAATGCGTGATAAGTAGTTTGAAATCAAAATCTGTAAAAAATGGCCTGTGAAATCCTAAATGTGCTCTTTGAAATCCTAAGGCCTAGTTCACACTTCAGTGTTTGGTCAGTGATTTCCATCAGTGATTTGTGAGCCAAAACCAGGTGCAGCTCTAAACATAGAACAGGAGCAGATCTTTCCCTTCTACCTAATGTCTATGGAGGCTCCACTTATGGTTTTGGCTCACAAATCACTGATGGAAATCACTGACCAAACACTGAAGTGTGAACGAGGCCTAAGGTCTTTTGCCGAGATATTTATCTCACCCAGTATGGGTATATGTATGTGGAATATGAGACTTTATAAGAAAAAAAATAAAAATAATCATCATTTTCCGCTAACTTGTGATGAAAAAATAAATTGTGAAATCCTAAAGGTGCTCTTTGGAATGTAAGCCCATTTCACCACCTATGCTGCAAAAAAGTGTCACACGTGGTATTGCCGTACTCAGGAGAAGTTGGGCAATGTGTTTTGGGGTGTCTTTTTACATATACCCATGCTGGGTGAGAGAAATATCTTGGCCAAAGACAACTTTTCCCATTTTTTTTAATACAAAGTTGGCATTTGACCAAGATATTTATCTCACCCATCATGGGTATATGTGAAATGACACCCCAAAACACATTGCCCAACTTCGCCTGAGTACGTCGATACCACATGTGTGACACTTTTTTCCAGCCTAGATGCACAAAGGGGCCCAAATTCTCTTTAGGAGGGCATTTTTAGACATTTGGATCCCAGACTTCTTCTCACGCTTTAGGGCCCCTAAAAAGCCAGGGCAGTATAAATACCCCACGTGACCATTTTGGAAAGACACCCCAAGGTATTCAATGAGGGGCATGGCGAGTTCATAGAAAAAAAAATTTGGGCACAAGTTAGCAGAAATTGATATTTTTTTTTTCTCACAAAGTCTCCCTTTCCGCTAACTTGGGACAAAAATGTCAATCTTTCATGGACTCAATATGCCCCTCAGCGAATACCTTGGGGTGTCTTCTTTCCAAAATGGGGTCATTTGTGGGGTGTTTGTACTGCCCTGGCATTTGAGAGTCTCCGCAATCATTACATGTATGACCAGCATTAGGAGTTTCTGCTATTCTCCTTATATTGAGCATACAGGTAATGAGATTTTTTTTTTCTGTTCAGCCTCTGGGCTGAAAGAAAAAATGAACTGCACAGATTTCTTCATTCGCATCGATCAATGTGGATGAAAAAATCTCTGCCAAAAAAGGGAAAGGCATCTGCCAGGACATAGGAGCTCTGCCCAACATCCATACCCACTTAGCTCGTATGCCCTGGCAAACCCGATTTCTCCATTCACATCAATCGATGTGGATGAATAAATCATTGCCGGGATTTATTTATTTATTATATACAAAGTGTTTGCCAAAGCATATGAGCATATGAACACCGCCGCCTCCTCAGCTCATATGCCTCGGCAAACGTATCTTTTACTGCAGAAGAGAAATCTCGTCTTGCAGCACCGTATACACCGACTTTTGTGTAATCTGACATCAGCGCAATGCTTCTGTCAGAATGCACATCGGTGCTGCAGTTAGTTGATCGATTGGTCCACCTGGAAGGTAAAAAAAAAAAAAAAACAGGCCACAACGCAATAAATTTATTAACTTTATAATAACATTTGAACGGAACATATAAACCTTATTTAACTTTTTGAACACAACGTTAACTTTTTTGCTTACTGGTGATTTTTTATTTTTTTTATTAAATATACAGACACCTTCTTATACCGGCGTCTGGTGCGTCGGGAAACTAAATAGGGAGCCAACATCTGGTCATTGAAGTCCACCCCTCCCATAAGTGAATTACACTACGTGCAGAATTATTAGGCAAATGAGTATTTTGACCACATCATCCTCTTTATGCATGTTGTCTTACTCCAACCTGTATAGGCTCGAAAGCCTACTACCAATTAAGCATATTAGGTGATGTGCATCTCCGTAATGAGAAGGGGTGTGGTCTAATGACATCAACACCCTATATCAGGTGTGCATAATTATTAGGCAACTTCCTTTCCTTTGGCAAAATGGGTCAAAAGAAGGACTTGACAGGCTCAGAAAAGTCAAAAATAGTGAGATATCTTGCAGAGGGATGCAGCACTCTTAAAATTGCAAAGCTTCTGAAGCGTGATCATCGAACAATCAAGCGTTTCGTTCAAAATAGTCAACAGGGTCGCAAGAAGCGTGTGGAAAAACCAAGGTGCAAAATAACTGCCCATAAACTGAGAAAAGTCAAGCATGCAGCTGCCAAGATGCCACTTGCCACCAGTTTGGCCATATTTCAGAGCTGCAACATCACTGGAGTGCCCAAAAGCACAAGGTGTGCAATACTCAGAGACATGGTCAAGGTAAGAAAGGCTGAAAGACGACCACCACTGAACAAGACACACAAGCTGAAACGTCAAGACTGGGCCAAGAAATATCTCAAGACTTTTTCTAAGGTTTTATGGACTGATGAAATGAGAGTGAGTCTTGATGGGCCAGATGGCTGGATTGGTAAAGGGCAGAGAGCTCCAGTCCGACTCAGACGCCAGCAAGGTGGAGGTGGAGTACTGGTTTGGGCTGGTATCATCAAAGATGAGCTTGTGGGGCCTTTTTGGGTTGAGGATGGAGTCAAGCTCAACTCCCAGTCCTACTGTCAGTTTCTGGAAGACACCTTCTTCAAGCAGTGGTACAGGAAGAAGTCTGCAAAGTAAGAAAAACATGATTTTCATGCAGAACAATGCTCCATCACACGCGTCCAAGTACTCCACAACGTGGCTGGCAAGAAAGGGTATAAAAGAAGAAAATCTAATGACATGGCCTCCTTGTTCACCTGATCTGAACCCCATTGAGAACCCGTGGTCCATCATCAAATGTGAGATTTACAAGGAGGGAAAACAGTACACCTCTCTGAACAGTGTCTGGGAGGCTGTGGTTGCTGCTGCACGCAATGTTGATGGTGAACAGATCAAAACACTGACAGAATCCATGGATGGCAGGCTTTTGAGTGTCCTTGCAAAGAAAGGTGGCTATATTGGTCACTGATTTGTTTTTGTTTTGTTTTTGAATGTCAGAAATGTATATTTGTGAATGTTGAGATGTTATATTGGTTTCACTGGTAAAAATAAATAATTGAAATGGGTATATATTTGTTTTTTGTTAAGTTGCCTAATAATTATGTACAGTAATAGTCACCTGCACACACAGATATCCCCCTAAAATAGCTAAAACTAAAAACAAACTAAAAACTACTTCCAAAAATATTCAGCTTTGATATTAATGAGTTTTTTGGGTTCATTGAGAACATGGTTGTTGTTCAATAAT
Source organism: Bufo gargarizans (assembly GCF_014858855.1). Taxonomy (NCBI): domain Eukaryota; kingdom Metazoa; phylum Chordata; class Amphibia; order Anura; family Bufonidae; genus Bufo; species Bufo gargarizans. The sequence goes on along the minus strand of NC_058083.1, from coordinate 364,212,939 downwards.
AAAATTAATCCTCAAAAATACAACTTGCCTAATAATTCTGCACTCCCTGTATAGTCGTGGACACAGAGGGGCTTTTCAATGACACTGGTTGCTCATTCAATTTGTATTGTCTTGTTTGCGTGAATGGAGGAGAGCATGTAAACGTCACGCTTGTCTCTCCATTTCACCGCGAGCAGTTCTTCATTACACAAGGCAGCCCTCTCCCCCTTGCAAGACGGGTGGTAACGAGCCGTTGGGGGAAGCCCGGGCGACTAGGTCGCACGGTGCCACAGAATCCAATCTGTTCTAGGAACAAAAGCCTGAAGAGGGGCACACTTGTGTAGAAATTATCCACATAAAGATGGTACCCCTTGCCAAATAAGGGTGACACCAAGTCCCAGAGTGTCTTCCCACTGCTCCCCAGGTAGTCAGAGTAACCGAACGGCTCCAGGGTCTGATCTTTACCCTCATAGATCCGAAATTTGTGGGTATAGCCTGTGGCCCTTTCACAGAGCTTATACAATTTGACCCCATTCCGGGCGCGCTTGCTTGGGATGTATTGTTTGAAGCCAAGGCGCCCGGTAAAATGTATAAGGGACTCGTCTACGCAGATGTTTTGCTCAGGGGTATACAAATCTGCAAATTTGTTGTTGAAGTGGTCTATGAGGGCCGAATTTTGTGGAGCCGGTCAAAAGCTGGGTGTCCTCTGGGACGGGAGGTGGTGTTAATGTGCAGCAAACGCTGGGTGGCCTCAAATCGTGCCCTGGACATAGCAGCAGAGAACATGGGCATGTGATGAATTGGGTTCGTGGACCAATATGACCGCAATTCATGCTTTTTGGTAAGACCCATGTTGAGGAGAAGGCCCAGAATTTTTTTTAATTCGGAAACTTGGACAGGTTTCCACCGGAAAGGCTGGGCATAATAGTTTCCCGGGTTGGCGGCTATAAATTGAGTGGCATGCCGATTTGTTTCTGCCACGACTATGTCCAAGAGCTCCGCAGTCAAGAACAGCTCTAAAAATCTCAGGGCCGAACCGATCTGAGCTGTCTCAACCCGAACTCCAGACTGGGCGGTGAAAGGGGGAACTAATGGTGCGGCTGAAGTTGGGGACTGCCAATCAGGGTTTGCCAGCACCTTAGGGACTCTAGGGGGTCTACGGGCCTGTCTGTGCGGTGGCTGCGACGGGGTAACTATCGCACGTGCCACCGTACCAGCTTCAACTGCCCTTCTGGTGCTCGCCACTTCAATGTTGTACGGCAGTGCTGGTACTAGGTCCAGGATGGGCTGCGCTGCTGGTGTATGCCTCACCACGTAATCCGACAGCGCCAGCCCCACTCTGCTGCCCTTGAAGCGGATCCTGCGCAACCTGTGGTCGAGCAACACGGGGCCGGGTACGCCTGGTGCTATCAGGGACCTCAACCTCCTCGTCCGAACTTTGGGTCAGACTGCCACTGCTTTCTACAGGTTCATATTCTGACCCACTGTATTCGTCAGATGAGGGCTCCCATTCCTCATTCGACTGGGTCAGAATCCTGTAGGCCTCTTCAGAAGAATACCCCTTGTTTGACATTTGGACTACTAAATTTAGGGGGCATTCCCTGAGACTACCCAAGAAAAAAAATCAAGCCTGTCTTACAAATGGGAGGCTAGCGAAGTACCGGAGGCCACTGCGATTGATAAAAAATATCAAAACAGATTTTTTTTTTATCGCTGCAGCGCTTGTAAAGTGATTGTGCAGTGATAAAAAAAAAAAAAAGCGGGGCGGGCGGGCGTGGGTGAACGCACGTGTGGGCGACCGATCAGGCCTGATTGGGCAAACACTGCGTTTTGGGTAGAGGGCGAGCTAAGGTGACACTAAGGCCCCTTTCACACGGGCGACTATTTCATGCGGGTGCAATGCGTGAGTTGAACGTATTGCACCCACACTGAATCCTGACCCATTCATTTCTATGGGGCTGTGCACATGAGCGGTGATTTTCACGCATCACTTGTGCGTTGAGTGAAAATCGCAGCATGCTCTATATTGTCCGATTTTCACGCGACGCAGGCCCCATAGAAGTGAATGGGGTGCGTGAAAATCGCATAGCATCCGCAAACAAGTACAGATGCGGTGCGATTTTCACGCACGGTTGCTAGGAGACGATCGGGATGGAGACCCGATCATTATGATTTTCCCTTATAACATGGTTATAAGGGAAAATAATAGCATTCTGAATACAGAATGCATAGTAAACTAGCGCTGGAAGGGTTAAAAAAAATAAAAAATGATTTAACTCACCTTAGTCCACTTGATTGCGGCCCGGCATCTCTCCTTTGTTGAATAGGACCTGTGGTGAGCATTAATTACAGGACCTTTGATGACGTCACTCCGGTCATCACATGGTACGTCACATGATCTTTTACCATGGTGACGTACCATGTGATGACCGTAGTGACATCATCAAAGGTCCTGTAATTAATGCTCACCACAGGTCCTTTTCAACAAAGGAGAGATGCCGGCCCGCGATCAAGTGGACTAAGGTGAGTTAAATCATTTTTTTTTAACCCTTCCAGCACTAGTTTACTATGCATTCTGTATTCAGAGTGCTATTATTTTCCCTTATAACCATGTTATAAGGGAAAATAATACAATCTACAGAACACTGATCCCAGACCCGAACTTCTGTGAAGAAGTTCAGGTTTGGGTACCAAACATGCGCGATTTTTCTCACGTGAATGCAAAACGCATGACAATGTATTTCACTCGCGCAGAAAAGAGGCCTAATACTATTATAGATCTGACTGTGATCAGTTTTGATCACTTACAGATACTATAAAAGTACAAATGCTGATTAGCGATACGCTAATCAGCGAATCGGTGACTGCTGTGCGGTGGGTTGGGCGCTAAACGATCGCTAACTACCTAACCAAGGGGCCTAAACTATCCTAAAACGTATCAGTCAATACCAGTGAAAAAAATAAGTGACAGTTTACACTAATCACTTTTTTCCCTGGTTGACAGGGGCAATCAAGGGGTTAATCTGATTGACAGGGGCAATCAAGGGGTTAATCTGGGGGCTAAGTGTGGTGTTTGGTGTACTCACTGTGCTCCTCTGCTGAGACCAACCAACGAAAAGAATCAGCAGAGGAGCACAGCAGCCATTTAACACCTTATATTTATAAATATAAAGTGTTAAATGGCCTGTGATTCGTTTTTTTTAAAACTCATCATCCTGCCAGCGATGATCATTGGCTGGCAGGCTGATAATGTAACCCCCCTTGAACTTTTGCCAGCCCGTGATGCGCATGCGCGGCTGTGAGCATCATCCCGCGAGATGACGCATCCATACGTGACTCTGCCGCCTCTGGACCGCGATCCTGCGTTAGGCGGTAAAGGGATATGCCCAACTGAGACATTGGGGCTAGGCCAGGCCCCTAATGTCTGAAAGGTGTGGGTCCCACAACTATCCTTTGACGGGGTCCTGCAAAGTGTCTGAGGGCCCACTGTGCATACACAGCCTCTCTCCATTCATTCCTATGGGAGCACTGATGCTGCTTGGTTATTTTCAGCAGTCCCATTGAAATGAATGGGAAGCGCAGCCACCACTGAGCTATTTTTGGTGCTGCCATGGGAATGGAGGGTGACAGCGCATGCGCCCTCCTTCACTTTGCAGGCTCTTTTCTAAGGATAGCTGTGGGTCCCTGAGGTGGACATGCAATTATAAGACATTGCAAACCTGGACAACTGCTTTATGTCTCACAACTATATTTTTTTGAGGCATCAACTAAAAATTGTACATAAAATGTGACATTTTCAGGGGAGTAGGGGGTTAAAGAAGACCAAATACAGTTCTTATTTGAGCTGAAGGTCACAAGAACAGGGTACAGGACAGGTTTGCCAAGTAAACATGGAGGTCACCACTTTTCTAAGGATAGCTGTGGGCTCCTCCAAATGACATAAATTATTCGGGGAAATGGGAGGAATCCTCTATGGTGGCTCCTCGATAACAATTATAATAACGTATATGTATAGCGAAGTTACTGGTACAAAGTGAATGCAGCTGGTTACACAAGGATTAGAATAATGTTTCCCCGTCATAATCGCAACGCCAGTCATGAATACTAGGCGAAACAAACTTCCTACAGACTATTCTGTCCTCGTTCCAGCGCGGGAATCCATTGCGCATGCGCTGAGAGGGCGCGGCCGGGCGGGCTGCACATCGGAAGTGCACTGCAGTCACTGAGGCGGAGGTGGGTGATGGGTGATGGGTGGACTCTGTAGCTGCGTCCTCCTCGTTCGCACTTGTAATGGCTGTTAGTCTCCCTGTAGAATATAACATTATCCAGTAAAGATGTCCTGCTTTTCCTTTACCATTAGCTATAGTTGTGCTGTGATGCCAACCAGATACTGGCCTATCATAGGATGTGACCCGATGTGTTTGAGCCCCGAGGGGTGGTCGCTAAGTACACACCTGAGACCTCCTGTGGGAGCTGTGTACCGTGCTTCCCTTCATGTATTACCTGGGCATGGATTAAGTAACACTTCTCAATCACTGATGCTTTAGGGCATATTCACACCTATAGATTTGTTGCTGAAAACTAATTTAATATTGTACCAGTGTACCATAAACGTGAATGGCTATATTCGGCACTCCCATAGAAAAAGGACGGCCGCACATGTTTGGTGCTCCTGCCAACACTTTGTGGACTCTTTTCCCAGAGGTCGGACCCGCACCTATCAGACATTGGGGGCATATATTATCCTACAAATATGCCCTCAATGTCCAAGACAGGAATACCCCTTTCAGACCATATTCACGCAGGTAGGGTACATTCACACGAACGTAAACCACCTGTGCCCGTGCTGTGGACTGCAAATTTCGGTCTGCAATGCACGGGCGCTCACCGTGTGAATCCCGTATTGCGGTGCGGGCCCATTCACTTGTGTCTGCGATCTGAAAAATACAACAAAAGAAAGAACATGTCCTATCTTTTGTGGTGCGGAGGCGCTTCCAATCTGTGCCTCCGCCGTATCTTCAGGATTGTGGACACATTCAAGTAAATAGTTCGGCACCTGTGATACGGGCCGGTGCCAGTATATTGCAGTACTGCCACTTTGCGGTCCGTTTTTCACGGATCCGTTCCGTATGGCATATACAGTAATTAAAAAAATTGGGCTGGGCATAACATTTTCAATAGATGGTTCCACAAAAACAGAACGGATACGGAAGACATACGGATGCATTTCCGTACGTGTTCCGTTTTTTTGCGGATCCATTGACTTGAATGGAGCCACAGAATGTGATTTGCTGGCAATAATAGGACATGTTCTATCTTTCAACAGAACGGAAAAACAGAAATATGGAAACGGAATGCATACGGAGTACATTCCTCCTTTTTTTTTTTTTTTTTGCGGAACCATTGAAATTAATGTTTACGTATATGGAACGCAAAAATCGGAAAAAAAAGGTCATGTGAAAGAGGCCTAAAAGAAAACCTGTAGCATCCAAAGGAGCTTTGAAAAATGGAAGATGAAATCTGATTGATTGCTATGGGAACTAAGCCAGTTTTAATAAATCTTCCCCACCTTTTCATCAGCGATTTTGAGCCAAAACCAGGTGCAGATCTTTCCCTTAAGCCTCATGCACACGTCCATGGAACACGGACCGCGACAAACCGGCCTGGATTCCTGCTGAGTGCAGGAGCACACAGCGTCATTGGTTGCTATGACGCCATGCGCCCGCTGCTGTACAGTAATACACTCATATAGATAATACAAGTGTATTACTGTACAGCAGCGGGCGCACGGCATCATAGCAACCAATGACGACGTGCGCTCCTGCACTCAGCAGGAATCCAGGCCGGTATCTCACGGTCCGTGTTCCACGGACGTGTGCATGAGGCTTTATACCTTATGCTGTGATGGCTAACCTGCATTTCAGCTGTGGTAACACTACGACTCCCTAGTGTACACTTGCTTGGCTGCTCTCAGAACTCCATAGAAATTAATGGAGCATGCTGGGAGTTGTAGTTTTACCACAGCTGGAGTGCCAGAGGTTAGCCAACACTGCGTCTGTGTAGCTTCAATCCTGGTTGTAGCTCACAATCACTGATAAAACACTGAAGGCTGTATTACACCTGCTGATTCTGCAGGCGATTGTTGGGAAAGAAGTGTTCCTTCCCGGGAATGGCCTGCTTTCTAGCTAAGGAGACCACTGCTATTACATGCAACGATCTCCTCCACAGTATGGGGAGGAGCGATCATTATGCTATTGCTCTTCCCCATACTGACTAGTTATTTGCTGGCAGCAGATCGCGATTAGACAGCACAATCTGCAGCTGGCAAATTGTGATTTTTCAGCATGCTTGGGTAATCGGCGGCAGTATTACACTACCAGATGATTGCTAACCAGCGCTACTACAAACGCTCGTTAGCAATTATCTGGCAGAAAATTACCTGTATAATACAGGCTTTACATGTGAATAAGGCTTAACCCCTTCCCGACCTATGACTTGCTACTACGTCATGGGAACCACTGCGTTCCCGCAATTTGACGTAATAGTGCGTTATAGTGATCGCGCGGGCACACTGCAGGGTCCCGGCAGTCTGTGGTAGCCGGGCCCCTGCTGTATCTGCCGGCATTGCTGTAAAAGCTGATGCCGGCGTATTAACCCCTTCTAGGCCGCGGTCCGCGCTGACCACAACATAGAAGAGGTTTTTGTTGGGTAAGCGATCGCATCAAGTTCCCGCGCTACTGTGGTGGGGACCTGATGCGACACAAGGCAGCCCGACGAAGTGTAAAAAAAAGCCATTTCTGTCACATTACATCACAAAAATTGCAACAGCAAGTGATCAAAAAGGCATATTCCCCCCAAAATAGTACCAATCAGACAGTCACCTCATCCTGCTGAAAATGGGACCCTACCTAAGAGAATCGGTCAAAAAATAAAAAAGCTATCCCTCTCAGACAATGGAAACACTAAATTATTATTTTTTTGCTTCAAAACTGCTATTGTGTAAAACTTAAATAAGAAAAAGTAGACATATCCCTCAGGTAAACGCTGTAAAACGGTGCCAAAACATACATTTAGAGTAATATAGAGCAATTAAAAATCATATGTACCCCAATATAGTACCAATAAAACTGGCACCTTATCCCTTAGTTTCCAAAATGTGGTAACTTTTTTGAGTTTCTACTGTAGGGGGGCTTCAAATGGGACATGGCATCTAAAAAACAGTTCAGCTAAATTCAGCCTTCCAAAAACCATATGGAGTTCCTTTCCTTCTGCACAATTCCGTGTGCCCGTACAGCAGTTTACGATCACATGTGGGGTGGGGTGTTTCTGTAAACTGCAGAATCAGGGTAATAAATATTGAGTTTTATTTGGCTGTTAACTCGTGCTTTGCTACTGGAAAAAATAGATTACTATGTAAAATCTGCCAAAAAAGTGAAATTCTGAAATTTTATCTCCATTAATTCTTGTGGAACACCTAAAGGGTTAACAAAGTATGTAAAATCAGTTTTCTATCCCTTGAGGGGTGTAGTTTCTAAATATTATTTGAGTGGTTTCTATTATGTAAGGCCTCTTTCACACTTGCGTTGTTAGGATCTGGCGTGCACTTCCGTTGCCGGAAGTGCCCGCCGGATCCGTAACACCGCAAGTGAACTGAAAGCATTTGAAGACTGATCAGTCTTCAAAATGCGTTCAGTGTTACTATGGCAGCCAGGACGCTATTAAAGTCCTGGTTGCCGTTGCCATAGTAGTAGTGGGGGAGAAGTATACTTACCGCCCGTGCGGCTCCCGGGGCGCTCCAGAATGACGTGCGGGTGTGATGCGATTTTCACGCACGGTTGCTAGGTGACGATCAGGATGGGGACCCGATCATTATTATTTTCCCTTAAAACATGGTTATAAGGGAAAATAATAGCATTCTGAATACAGAATGCATGGTACAATAGGGCTGGAGGGGTAAAAAAATATTAAACAGTAATTTAACTCACCTTAATCCACTTGTTCGCACAGCCGGCATCTCTTCTGTCTTCATCTGTGAGGAAAAGGACCTTTCATGACGTCACTACGCTCATCACATGATCCATCACCATGGTGATGGATCATGTGAATGACCATGTGATGAGCGTAGTGACGTAATCAAAGGCCCTTTTCCTCACAGATGAAGACAGAAGAGATGCCGGCTGCGCGAACAAGTGGATTAAGGTGAGTTAAAATTAATATTTTTTAAAAAAATTTTAACCCCTCCAGCCCTATTTTACTTAGCATTCTGTATTCAAAATGTATTATCTTTTTTATTTTTCCTTATAACATGGTTATAAGTGAAAATAATAGCAATCTACACAACCTTGAACCCAAACCTGAACTTCTGTGAAGAAGTTTGGGTCTGGGTACCACAGTCGATTTTCTTTTTTTTTTTTTCTTTTTTTTTAATCACGCGCGTGTAAAACACATTGCACCCGCGCGTGAAAAAACTGAACAACGGAACGCAATCGCAGTCAAAACGGACGCAATTGCGTACCTACTCGCGCGGGTTTGCCGCAATGCATCGGGACGCATCGGGACACGCTCGTGTGAAAGAGGCCTAAGCCTTCTAATGTCCCCAAAAATAAAATATAATTTTCAAAATGATCCAAACATGAAGTAGACATATGGATAATGTAAAGTAATTACTATTTTTGGAGTTATTACTATCATAAAAGTAGAGGAATTGAAATTTGCTAATTATTATTATTTTTGTTGTAAATTTAGATTTTTTTTTATAAATAAAACGTTTTATTTTTTTTACTCAATTTTACCACTGTCATGAAGTACAATATGTGACGAGAAAACAATCTCAGAATGACCTGTATAAGTAAAATCTTTTTAAAGTTATCACCACATATGTCAGATTTGCAAAAAATGGCCTGGGCAGGAAAGTAAAAACAGGCCCGGGGTTGAAGGGGTTAAAGGGGTATTCCCATCATAATGATCACTGTTAAATCTGTTCATTTGACAGTGATCATTTTTGTAAATATATCTGATTAACTACCGTATTTTTCGCCCTATAAGACGCACCAGCCCATAAGATGCACCTAGGTTTTTGGGGAGGAAAATAAGAAAAAAAATATTTTTAACCAAAAGGTGTGCTTTTGGTGGATTTGGAACTGATGGTGGTCTGTGGATGGCACTATTACTGGGGATCTGTGGATGACGGGCACTGTTACAGGGGGGATCTGTGGATGGCACTGTTATATACAGTACAGACCAAAAGTTTGGACACACCTCATTCAAAGAGTTTTCTTTATTTTCATGACTATGAAAATTGTAGATTCACACTGAAGGCAACAAAACTATGAATTAACACATGTGGAATTATATACATAGCACTTGTTGGCCCTTTTGCCTTCATTCTGCGGTCCAGATCACCCCCAAACCATCTTGATTGGGTTCAGGTCCAGTGACTGTGGAGGCCAGGTCATCTGGCGTAGCACCCCATCACTCTCCTTCATGGTCAAATAGCCCTTCCACAGCCTGGAGGTGTGTTTGGGGTCATAGAAACATAGAATGTGTCGGCAGATAAGAACCATTTGGCCCATCTAGTCTGCCCAATATACTGAATACTATGGATAGCCCCTGGCCCTATCTTATATGAAGGATGGCCTTATGCCTATCCCATGCATGCTTAAAGAGGACCTTTCACTACTCTACAAACTAAAAACTAACTAGATCAGTGGGCAGAGCCGCTCCGTTCGCCCGGTATAGGCTCCGGTGTCTGCGCTCCCTCTGACTGATTTCTTGTAGGAGGCGTGTCCCTTGCTGCAGCGCTGGCCAATCGCAGCGCACAGCTCATAGCCTGGCTATACATGTTACGGTCCTTTAATCTTTCCTGGTAAGTTTTATCCTGCAATCCATGTACCAGTTTAGTAGCTCTTCTCTGAACTCTCCAAAGAATCAATATCCTTCTGGAGATATGGTCTCCAGTACTGAGCACAATACTCCAAATGAGGTCTCACTAGTGCTCTGTAGAGCGGCATGAGCACCTCCCTCTTTCTACTGGTAATTCCTCTCCCTATACACCCAAGCATTCTGCTACCATTTCCTGCTGCTCTATGACATTGTCTGCCTACCTTTAAGTCTTCTGAAATAATGATCCCTAAATCCCTTTCCTCAGATACTGAGGTTAGGACTGTATCACTGATTTTATATTCTGCTCTTGGGTTTTTACGTCCCAGGTGCATTATCTTGCACTTATCAACATTCAATTTTAGTTGCCAGATTTTTGACCATTCCTCTAGTTTTCCGAAGTCCTTTTCCATTTGGTGTATCCCTCCAGGAACATCAACCCTGTTACAAATGTTTGTGTCATCAGCAAAAAGACACACCTTACCATTGAGGCCTTCTGCAATTTCGCTGATAAAGATGTTAAACAATATGCGTCCCAGAACAGATCCCTGAGGTACCCCACTGGTAACAAGACCTTGGTCTGAATATACTCCATTGACTACAACACTCTCTTGCCTGTCCCTCAGCCACAGCCTAATCCATTCAACAATATGGGAGTCCAAGCCCAAAGACTGCACTTTATTGATAAGCCTTCTATGTGGGACAGTATCAAAAGCCTTACTAAAGTCTAGATAAGCGATGTCTACTGCACCTCCTCCATCTATTATTTTAGTCACCCAATCAAAAAATTCCATAAGATTAGTTTGACCTGATCTCCCTGAAGTAAACCCATGCTGTTTTTCATCTTTAAATCCATGGGATTTTAGATGTTCCACAATCCTCTCCTTAAGTATGGTTTCCATTAATTTCCCCACTATTGATGTCAGGCTTACTGGCCTATAGTTGCCTGATTCCTCCCTACTACTTTTCTTGTGAATGGGCACAACATTTGCTAATTTCCAATCCTCTGGGATGACTCCTTTTGCCAGTGATTGGTTAAATAAATCTGCTAATGGTTTTGCTAGTTCACCGCTGAGCTCTTTTAATAGCTTTGGGTGTATCCCATCAGGACCCTGTGACTTATTTGTATTAATTTTAGACAGGTGACTTAGAACCTCTTCCTCTGTAAAGACACATGCATCAAAAGATTCATTAGTCTTCTTTCCTAACTAAACTTCTCCTTCATTTTCCTTTGTAAAAACTGAACAGAAGTATTCATTGAGGCAGTCAGCTAGTTCTTTGTCTTCTTCCATATACCTTCCTTCTTTTGTTTTTAACCGCTTACCGCTAAGCTAACGCCGAAAGGCGTCATCTCCGCGGCGCTCCCAGGCTACGCTAACGCCGATTGGCGTCATCTCGCGTGAGCCGAGATTTCCTGTGAACGCGCGCACACAGGCGCGCGCGCTCACAGGAAAGGAAGGTAAGCGAGTGGATCTCCAGCCTGCCAGCGGCGATCGCTCGCTGGCAGGCTGGAGATCCGAATTTTTTAACCCCTAACAGGTATATTAGACGCTGTTTTCATAACAGCGTCTAATATACCTCCTACCTGGTCCTCTGGTGGTCCCTTTTGTTAGGATCGACCACCAGAGGACTCAGGTAGGTCAGTACAGTCGCACCAAACACCACACTACACTACACTACACCCCCCCGTCACTTATTAACCCCTTATAAACCCCTGATCACCCATGATCACCCCATATAAACTCCCTGATCACCCCCCTGTCATTGATCACCGCCCTGTCATTGATCACCGCCCTGTAAGGCTCCATTCAGACGTCCGTATGCTTTTTACGGATCCACGGATACATGGATCGGATCCGCAAAAAGCATACGGACGTCTGAATGGAGCCTTACAGGGGGGTGATCAATGACAGACGGGTGATCACCCATATACACTCCCTGATCACCCCCTGTCATTGATCACCCCCCTGTAAGGCTCCATTCAGACGTCCGCATGATTTTTATGGATCCATGGATACATGGATCGGATCCGCAAAACACATGCGGACGTCTGAATGGAGCCTTACAGGGGGTGATCAATGACAGGCGGGTGATCACCCATATACACTCCCTGATCACCCCCCTGTCATTGATAACCCCCCTGTAAGGCTCCATTCAGACGTCCGCATGCGTTTTGTGGATCCGATCCATGTATCCATGGATCCGTAAAAAATCATGCGGATGTCTGAATGGAGCCTTACAGGGGGGGTGATCAGTGACAGGGGGGTGATTACCCTGATCACCCCCTGTCATTGATAACCCCCCTGTAAGGCTCCATTCAGACGTCCGCATGCGTTTTGTGGATCCGATCCATGTATCCATGGATCCGTAAAAAATCATGCGGATGTCTGAATGGAGCCTTACAGGGGGGGTGATCAGTGACAGGGGGGTGATCACCCTGATTACCCTGATCACCCCCTGTCATTGATAACCCCCCTGTAAGGCTCCATTCAGACGTCCGCATGCGTTTTGTGGATCCGATACATGTATCCATGGATCCGTAAAAAATCATGCGGATGTCTGAATGGAGCCTTACAGGGGGTGATCAGTGACAGGGGGGTGATCACCCTGATTACCCTGATCACCCCCTGTCATTGATAACCCCCCTGTAAGGCTCCATTCAGACGTCCGCATGCGTTCTGTGGATCCGATACATGTATCCATGGATCCGTAAAAAATCATGCGGATGTCTGAATGGAGCCTTACAGGGGGGGTGATCAGTGACAGGGGGGTGATCACCCTGATTACCCTGATCACCCCCTGTCATTGATAACCCCCCTGTAAGGCTCCATTCAGACGTCCGCATGCGTTCTGTGGATCCGATACATGTATCCATGGATCCGTAAAAAATGATGCGGATGTCTGAATGGAGCCTTACAGGGGGGGTGATCAGTGACAGGGGGGTGATCACCCTGATCACCCCCTGTCATTGATAACCCCCCTGTAAGGCTCCATTCAGACGTCCGCATGCGTTCTGTGGATCCGATACATGTATCCATGGATCCGTAAAAAATCATGCGGATGTCTGAATGGAGCCTTACAGGGGGGGTGATCAATGACAGGGGGGTGATCACCCTGATTACCCCCTGTCATTGATAACCCCCCTGTAAGGCTCCATTCAGACGTCCGCATGCGTTCTGTGGATCCGATCCATGTATCCATGGATCTGTAAAAAATCATGCGGATGTCTGAATGGAGCCTTACAGGGGGGGTGATCAGTGACAGGGGGGTGATCACCCTGATTACCCTGATCACCCCCTGTCATTGATAACCCCCCTGTAAGGCTCCATTCAGACGTCCGCATGCGTTCTGTGGATCCGATACATGTATCCATGGATCCGTAAAAAATCATGCGGATGTCTGAATGGAGCCTTACAGGGGGGGTGATCAGTGACAGGGGGGTGATCACCCTGATTACCCTGATCACCCCCTGTCATTGATAACCCCCCTGTAAGGCTCCATTCAGACGTCCGCGTGAGTTCTGTGGATCCGATCCATGTATCCATGGATCCGTAAAAAATCATGCGGATGTCTGAATGGAGCCTTACAGGGGGGGTGATCAATGACAGGGGGGTGATCAGGGAGTCTATATGGGTGATCACCCCCCTGTCATTGATCACCCCCCCCCCCCCCCGGTAAGGCTCCATTCAGACATTTTTTTTGGCACAAGTTAGCGGAAATTTTTTGTTTGTTTTTGTTTTTGTTTTTTCTTACAAAGTCTCATATTCTACTAACTTGTGTCAAAAAATAAAATCTCACATGGACGCACCATACCCCTCACGGAATCCAAATGCGTAAACATTTTTAGACATTTATATTCCAGACTTCTTCTCACGCTTTAGGGCCCCTAAAAAGCCAGGGCAGTATAAATACCCCACATGTGACCCCATTTCGGAAAGAAGACACCCCAAGGTATTCCGTGAGGGGCATATTGAGTCCATGAAAGATTGAAATTTTTGTCCTAAGTTAGCGGAAAGTGAGACTTTGTGAGAAAAAAACAAAAAAAAAAAATCAATATCCGCTAACTTATGCAAAAAAAAAAAAAATTCTAGGAACTCGCCAGGCCCCTCATTGAATACCTTGGGGTGTCTTCTTTCCAAAGTGGGGTCACATGTGGGGTATTTATACTGCCCTGGCTTTTTAGGGGCCCGAAAGTGTGAGAAGAAGTCTGGGATCCAAATGTCTAAAAATGCCCTCCTAAAAGGAATTTGGGCCCCTTTGCGCATCTAGGCTGCAAAAAAGTGTCACACATGTGGTATCGCCGTACTCAGGACAAGTTAGGGAATGTGTTTTGGGGTGTCATTTTACATATACCCATGCTGGGTGAGAAAAATATCTTGGTCAAATGCCAACTTTGTATAAAAAAATGGGAAAAGTTGTCTTTTGCCAAGATATTTCTCTCACCCAGCATGGGTATATGTAAAATGACACCCCAAAACACATTCCCCAACTTCTTCTGAGTACGGCGATACCAGATGTGTGACACTTTTTTGATGCCAAGGTGGGCAAAGGGGCACATATTCCAAAGTGCACCTTTCGGATTTCACCGGTCATTTTTTTACAGATTTTGATTGCAAAGTACTTCTCACACATTTGGGCCCCTAAATTGCCAGGGCAGTATAACTACGCCACAAGTGACCCCATTTTGGAAAGAAGACACCCCAAGGTATTCCGTGAGGGGCATGGCGAGTTCCTAGAATTTTTTATTTTTTGTCGCAAGTTAGTGGAATATGAGACTTTGTAAGGAAAAAAGAGAAAGAAAAAAAAAATCATCATTTTCCACTAACTTGTGACAAAAAATAAAAAATTCTAGGAACTCGCCATGCCCCTCACGGAATACCTTGGGGTGTCTTCTTTCCAAAATGGGGTCACTTGTGGCGTAGTTATACTGCCCTGGAAATTTAGGGGCCCAAATGTGTGAGAAGTACCTTGCAATCAAAATGTGTAAAAAATGGCCTGCAAAATCTGAAAGGTGCACTTTGGAATATGTGCCCCTTTGCCCATCTTGGCAGCAAAAAAGTGTGACACATCTTGTATCGCCGTACTCAGGAGAAGTTGGGGAATGTGTTTTGGGGTGTCATTTTACATATACCCATGCTGGGTGAGAGAAATATCTTGGCAAAAGACAACTTTTCCCATTTTTTTATACAAAGTTGGCATTTGACCAAGATATTTTTCTCACCCAGCATGGGTATATGTAAAATGACACCCCAAAACACATTGCCCAACTTCTCCTGAGTACGGCGATACCACATGTGTGACACTTTTTTGCTGCCAAGGTGGGCAAAGGGGCACATATTCCAAAGTGCACCTTTTGGATTTCACCGGTCATTTTTTACACATTTTGATTGCAAAGTACTTCTCACACATTTGGGCCCCTAAATTGCCAGGGCAGTATAACTACCCCACAAGTGACCCCATTTTGGAAAGAAGACACCCCAAGGTATTCCGTGAGGGGCATGGCAAGTTTTTAGAATTTTTTATTTTTTGTCGCAAGTTAGTGGAATATGAAACTTTGTAAGAAAAAATAAAAAAAATAAAATCATCATCATTTTCCGCTAACTTGTGACAAAAAATAAAAAGTTCTATGAACTCACTATGCCCATCAGTGAATACCTTAGGGTGTCTACTTTCCGAAATGGGGTCATTTGTGGGGGTTTTCTACTGTTTGGGCATTGTAGAACCTCAGGAATCATGACAGGTGCTCAGAAAGTCAGAGCTGCTTCAAAAAGCGGAAATTCACATTTTTGTACCATAGTTTGTAAATGCTATAACTTTTACCCAAACCATTTTTTTTTTGCCCAAACATTTTTTTTTTATCAAAGACATGTAGAACAATAAATTTGGCGAAAAATGTATATATGGATGTCGTTTTTTTTGCAAAATTTTACAGCTGAAAGTGAAAAATGTCATTTTTTTGCAAAAAAAATCGTTAAATTTCGATTAATAACAAAAAAAGTAAAAATGTCAGCGGCAATGAAATACCACCAAATGAAAGCTCTATTAGTGAGAAGAAAAGGAGGTAAAATTCATTTGGGTGGTAAGTTGCATGACCGAGCAATAAACCGCTAAAGTTGTGGAGTGCCGATTTGTAAAAAAGGGCCTGGTCACTAGGGGGGTATAAACCTGTGGTCCTTAAGTGGTTAATTTGGTAATTCCTTGTTTTAGTTTCCTTTTTTCATTTATGTATCTGAAGAATGCCTTATCGCCTTTTTTCCCTGACTGAGCTAATTTCTCTTCTGCCTGTGCTTTAGAAGCTCTTATAACTTGTTTGGCCTCTCTCTGCCAAATCTTATAAATTTGTCTGTCATCCTCTCTTTTTTTTTCTTTTTTATAATTCCTAAATGCTATATTTTTGTTTTTAATGATTTTGGCCACTCCTGCTGAGTACCACAGTGGTCTCTTCCTTTTTTGCTTTTACTGACAAGCCTAATGTAATTTTCTGTTGCCTTCAATAGTGCTACTTTTAAGTATTCCCATTTCTCCTGGACTCCAATGAAACTGTTCCAGTCTGATAGGGACTCGTATACCACTAATCTAATTTTAGAAAAGTCAGTTTTTCTAAAATCTAAAACTTTTATTTTTGTGTGGTGTGACTCAGTCACTGTACTTATAGTAAACCACACTGAC
The DNA here is from genome assembly GCF_014858855.1 of Bufo gargarizans. NCBI lineage: Eukaryota > Metazoa > Chordata > Amphibia > Anura > Bufonidae > Bufo > Bufo gargarizans. Next base: position 364,196,412 of record NC_058083.1, on the reverse strand, counting down.
CAGGGCTCCAATGCGACTTAGAATTGTGAAATGGCGACAAGACTTTGTAGTCTTGTCGCCATTTGCGCCTAGACCCTCCGCTGCTCTGCCGCTTTAAGAAGATCGGCATTTCATCCAGCAGGCAGAAGGCAATCCAATAACAGAGCTCCGCACAGTGGATAGAGCTCTGTTAGAGAGGAGGCTGCTGATTGGTCTTAGTATTCCCGGGCTGCCCTGCCATTGGCTGCTCCTCTCACCCTGCCCCCATTCTCCTGTGCTGAACACAGCAGACGCTTGATCTCAGTCAGAGTAATGAAGAAGACAGGGAGCCACGCCATGCAGACTGCTCCATAGAACGGAGGTTAGCTTGAGAAGGAATAATTAACAATCCACAAAGAGACAGTCACTCACCCCTGCGCTGATAAAGGCTAATCTTTGTCTTTACAACCCTGATAACACTCAGGGGGCCCGCTGCTGGTGCTCCGTGTGAGCTCCCTGCCTGGGCTCACAAACATTCTTAATAAGGGAATAAAAGGGTTAATAGGAGCCGCACTGGTCAAGACACTAAAAAGCCAGTGAACCATATCTCTTTCAATAGTCGTGCTTAGTAGGAGGGGAGGTTATCTCCTAAGCACAGACTTTTGAAAGAGATATGGTTCACTGGCTTTTTAGTGTCTTGACCAGTGCGGCTCCTATTAACCCTTTACATACTTAACATTAGCAAGTGGCGAGATGACTGCTGATCACCCCCCCACTTGCTAATGGCTGCCGCTGCCCAGTATCCCCCCCCCCCAACTTTCTCTGCGCATCTCCAATTTTATGCTGAAGTGTTGGGGGGGGTTAAAGACACCTTTTCTTGTGTGAGCCTGATAAGTGCAATTGTGACCAGATCCATCAGTTGCTGCACGTGTGGCGGTATTGAGGGAGCACTCCGCCATTTGTACAGCCTACAATGTACTCCAGAGCTGCACTCACTATTCTGCTGGTGCAGTCACTGTGTACATACATTACTTATCCTGTACTGATCCTGAGTTACATCCACCCCAGCTGCAGATTGCATCGCTACGCTCCTTACTCTTTGCAGTCTCCGGTCTGACACAGTCCCGCCAAGTGCCAGAGTCTGCTAAAAACAACTCAGCGCTCCAGATGGCGACTAAAATGGTCGCCAATGCGCCTTAAAATTTGCAGATGGCGACAAGACTTTTTAGCCTTGTCGCCATTTGCGACCAGGCTGCCGCGCTGTAGCTGGATATTGTGGCGGGGCACGGGCATAAGTGACGCGCTGTTATCTCAGACTCCTAGAGAAACAGACAGGAATGGAGCGGAGCTGAAGTAAGTGTCCATGGTGCTGTAACAGGAAGAGCCCACAGTCATGACAACTTAGCGGCGGCCTCGCTTTTTGGCAGTGTCGGGAGCAGCTTTCAGCCGGGGTGTGTGAGGTAGGCGCTCTTAGCGGGAAACTCTGTTGTTCTCGGGGCTGCTGTGTGAGTGGCACTGGTGTTCGGGGAGCAGGGCAGAGCCAAAATGAGCGCAGCCGATCGGGAGATCATCCGTATCGCTAAGAAGATGGAGCGGATGGTGCAGAAGAAAAACACGGTCAGTGGTGCCTTCTGTGCCCGGCGGGTGAGGGGGAGCTGCCTGCTGTGGGCTCACTGAGGACGACTTACCTGCGGCCAGCGGGAGTCACCTGAGGACAAAGCAGGCTGACTGCAGGAGCTCTACTCTGGGCCCTCAGGTCCTTCTCGGGTGGTATCAGAAGTGCCCCCTGATGCAGCAGAATACAGGCTGCTGTGAATGGAGGGCTGTATCTGAGGCATCAGGGTGACCAGCCTCACATAGGGTACTTTCACATTAGCGTTTTTCTTTTCCGGCATAGAGTTCCGTCACAGGGGCTCTATACCGGAAAATAACTGATCAGGCATATCCCCATGCATTCTGAATGGAGAGTAATCCATTCAGGATGTCTTCAGTTCAGTCATTTTGACTGATCAGGCAAAAGATAAAACCGTAGCATGCTACGGTTTTATCTCCGGCCCAAAAAACTGAAGACTTGGCATTTTTTCCCATAGGAATGTATTAGTGCCGGATCCGGCATTCAAAATACCGGAATGCCGGATCTGTCCTTCCGGCATGCGCAGACCGGTAAAAATACAAGACCGATCCGTCTGTCCGCATGACATGCAGAGAGACGGACCCATCCTTGCAATGCATTTGTGATCCGGATCCGTCTCACAAATGCTTTCAGTCAGCGGCGGATCCGGCGGGCAGTTCCGACGACCGAACTGCCTGCCGGATCACACTGCCGCAAGTGTGAAAGTAGCCGAATACTCTAATTATTCCCTTTCTGATCAGGTTCTGACGTTAGGGATCTGTTCATGTTCATCGGTCTGTCAGGATCTCCAGTATCTGTTATACCGTAATTACATGTATTTTAAATTTGGCGACTAAAAATTTAATTTGGCTCCTAAATTTTTCAGGTTAGGAGCCAATGGCTCCTTGATATTTTTTTTAGTCTGGAGCCCTGCTGACTGGTGATCACTAGATACCAAGCTTTCCCCTACAGTAATATCAGATACCAAATTCCCATTTGTGAATACTAAATCTAAAATGGCCTCCTTCGGGTTGGCTCCTCAACTACTTGTTGTAGAAATAATCTCAGTAGGGAATTTAGAATATCTGTACTCCTGGCAGAACTAGCTATTTTGGTTTTCCAGTTTACATCTGGAAGATTGGAGTCTCCCGTAATGATAACTTTGCCCTTCAATGTCATTTTAGCTATTTCCTCAACTAGTAGATCATCTAATTCTTTGACTTGGCTAGGTGGTCTATATATCACACCTACACGAGTTACCTTATGATTATCAAGCTGCGAGGTAATCCAAACTGACTCTAAATTGTTCTCGCTAACTTGTATCAAATTAGATTTTATTCTGTCTTTTACATACAGGGCCACCCCTCCCACTTCTTGCCTTCTCTGTCTTTCCTTTATAGAGAGAACCCTGGTATTGATATATCCCAGTCATTACTCCCCTTGAACCACGTCTCAGTAACAGCCACTACATCTATATTCTCAGATGCCATTATAGCCTCAAGTTCATTGATCTTATTCCCTAGACTGCGAGCATTTGTAGACAAGACTGAGCTTGTCATTTCTTAACCTTTGTGCTACTGGCCTCTTCTGGCATTGTTCCAGGGGGCAGTTGGACTGCTGGATTATCACTCTTTTGCCCCCCTTTCCGAGTTGAAATGCTTCTTATTAAATACTTGGAACTGTTCTGAGGACATTCTTTCCCTTGAGAGAAAGATGCAAACCATCTTTCTTGTACAGTTCTTTTCCATTCCAACAAGAGCTAACATGAGACACAAAGCCAAACCCTTGGTTCAGACACCATTCACCAAGCCATACATTGAATTCCTTAATGCGCATCTTCCTGTCATGCTGAAGGTTATGCAGAGGGAAAACTGCAGAGAATGAAACAGTTGATGCAACCTCCCGTATATTCTTTCCAAGTGTGTGAAAAGCTTCTTTCACCTTTGAAACCTCATTGCAAGCCAGATCGTTTGTTCCTTTCCTGCTTTGCTTGCCTAACAATATTAAGGATCCGTCGTCTATTCCTGCTAGCGATAGCACCAGGGAGACATCTCACAACACCATTCTGCTCAAACTTCACACCTCTTATGATGGAATCGCCCACCAACAGCTGCTTACTATCAATCCTCACCTTCTCCTTTTTGTCTTTGGCTGCAGTCTTACATACTTTAGGCATGGGAGATGATTGTTTCTCACCCACTGTGCTTGAGCCATCCTCCATGTTGCTCTTGCACTCTGAAAGTGCTGCAAATGAATTATGGAGAGCCACAGACTGTAGGACATGCCTTCTATCCACAACTCTCAGTCTACCAGAACCTACAGTAACCCATCTTCCATTTTTAGGTGGCCTCTATGGCAGTGGCATTGCAATGTTCTCAGCCTGAGTTTGTTTAGTGGTTAATTTAAAAATCTCATATTTCAAAAAGGTAATTTCCTGCTGCATTATGGAGAGCTGTCTACAGATCAGACAGTATCCAAACCTCTGAAGAGTGGAACCTGAAATAAAAGCACAACAATTCCTGCACAGAACCAGGTCTGCCATTGTATAGAGGGGAAAGATTTTAAACAAACAAATCTTGCTTGTTAAGGCTACTTTCACACTTGCGCTTGATCGGATCCGTTCTGAACGGATCCGATCATATTAATGCAGACGGAGGCTCCGTTCAGTACGCATCCGTCTGCATTAATAACTTAGAAAAATTTCTAAGTTCGCAAGTAGCCTGAGCGGATCCGTTCAGACTTTCAATGTAAAGTCAATGGGGGACGGACCCGCTTGAAGATTGAGCCATATGGGCTCATCTTCAAGCGGATCCGTTCCCATTGACTTACATTGTAAGTCTGAACGGATCTGCACGCCTCCGCACGGCCAGGCGGTCAGCTGAACGCTGCAAGCAGCGTTCAGCTGTCCGCCTGTCCGTGCGGAGGCGAGCGGAGCGGAGGCTGAACGCCGCCAGACTGATGCAGTCTGAGCGGATCCGCTCCATTCAGACTGCATCAGGGCTGGACGGAGGCGTCTGGGTCCGCTCGTGAGCTCCTTCAAACGGAGCTCACGAACGGACCCATGAACGCTAGTGTGAAAGTAGCCTTAGGTTGTATCCACCTCCAGATTACCTCCTGAGTATCTCCTGAATATCTCCAATGTTCTTGTAGATCAGCTCTTGGTAAAGCAGTCTTGGAAAAGCAGCAAGCTAATACTGTGTGGCTCTACATATTGTGGGGATGTGCTCGTGGTAGGCTACGGTAGCGGCGGCAGTATTGAGGCAATCATAGACAGTCTTTGTGATACACTGACTTTATTCACACCAACGGCATAACAGGCAATGTGCAGACCACACAGGTGCATATCCACATAGTGCATAGAACAAAAGTCCTTCCATAGAAAATAAACAGCAGGTTTGAGTCACCTTGTTTTGGACAGACCACAGCAGTTCTGCAGGCTTCTAGGCTATCTGCCTTTGTCTCCCTCAGGCCAGAGCCCCTTTGGCTTGTAGCACCACAGGTCCCAGGGCTATCCTTCAATGTGTGCTGCGCCCAGACTCTCCTTCATCAGCACTCACTCTGTCTGTGGAAATCTCCAGCTCAGCAAGACACACCCCACCCCCATCATCAGCAGGCTGGGTTCTTAAAGGCCCAGCTCCACCAAAAACCTGGGCTGGCCGTCAGGAACAGGCACCCCCCCACTCTTTACCTGTTCCCAGTAAGAACCGGCCCGGACACGCTGCGCCAGCAGCATTCGCCGCTGTAACCGCAATGATCTGGTTCTTACTCCACCGAGGCCAGGACCTCTGGTGGCACGTATCGTCCGTCCATTATTATTCCGGGGACTCTCCTACATATCCCCCCCCCCTTTGTTCACCCCTGAGGGCTTGAACATACTGTTCAAGCCTGAGGGGGTGAACACATGCACAGCAGTGTACCCGGGACAGGGCATCTGCGTTCCCCTGTAAGCGGCCGGCCCTGTGCTCAACAGTGAACTTAAAGTTCTGGAGGGACAAGAACCACCTGGTAACCCGAGCGCTCCCCTCCTTAGCCCGACTCATCCACTAGAGAGGGGAGTGGTCGGTCACCAGACTGAACCTTCTCCCCAGAAGGTAATATCTGAGAGACTCGAGTGCCCACTTGATGGCGAGGCACTCTCTCTCCACAATGCTATACCGGGTTTCTGCTGGGGTAAGCTTGCGGCTTAGAAAAACCACGGGGTGCTCTTCCCCGTTGAGCTCCTGGGAAAGCACAGCCCCTAGTCCTACTCCCGAGGCATCTGTTTGAACTACAAACTCCCGCTTGAAGTCGGGCGTCACCAGAACTGGGGACTCACATAGGGCCGACTTCAAACGGGAGAACGCCTCCTCCTCCTTCTCCCCCCAGCGAACCATCACCGACTTTCTACCCTTCAAGAGGCCGGTTAGCGGGGCTGCCAAGGTGGCAAAATGGGGAATGAACCTCATGTAGTACCCAATCAGGCCCAAAAATGACCGTACTTGCTTGGACGTACGAGGCCTGGGCCAATTCCGGATTGCTTCAACTTTATTTACTTGGGGCCTAATGACTCCGCGTCCAATCACATACCCCAAATAGCGAGCTTCCTCTAGTCCCACCGAGCATTTTTTTTGGGTTGGCAGTTAACCCCGCCTTCCTTAGAGAATCTATCACTGCCTGAAGTTTTGACAAATGACCCTCCCAGTCTGGGCTAAACACGACTATATCATCTAGATACGCGGAGGTATACTGGTGATGGGGCTTGAGGACGACATCCATCAGACGCTGGAACGTAGCCAGAGCGCCATGCAACCCAAAAGGCAACACCCTATACTGAAAAAGCCCCTCCGGGGTGACAAAGGTTGTCTTCTCCTTTGCCGCCTCTGTCAGAGGTACCTGCCAGTAGCCCTTCGTGAGATCTAGGATCGAAAAATACCGGGCTTTTCCCAGCCGCTCTATCAACTCGTCTACCCGAGGCATGGGATAGGCGTCAAATTTTGATACCTCATTCAATTTCCTAAAATCATTACAGAACCGTAATGAACCATCCGGTTTGGGAATAAGGACAATCGGGCTAGCCCACTCGCTCTTTGGCTCTTCTATGACCCCTAGACGTAGCATCGATCTTACCTCCTGCGAAATGGCCTGTCGCCGAGCCTCCGGTACTCGGTATGGTCTTAGGCGGACTTTCACCCGGGGCTCGGTGACAATGTCATGCTCGATCAAGGTGGTACGTCCAGGAAGGTCAGAGAATACGTCCCTATTCCTACAAATTCTTTCACCTCTTGTGCTTGTTTGGTCGACAGTCCGTCCCCTATCGTCACCCCAGCGGCGTTCTCCAGAACACCTGGTGACCCCGGGTCACTCCCTGACGTCCCGACAGAGGGCGGGCTGTCTGCAAACAAATTCTCTCTGTCTCTCCAAGGTTTTAGTAGATTCACATGATATACCTGTTCGGGCTTCCGCCTCCCTGGCTGGTATATCCTGTAAACAACTGGGCCCACCTTCTCCTTAACTTCATAGGGTCCTTGCCACCGGGCCAAGAATTTACTCTCGACCGTGGGCACGAGTACAAGAACTCGGTCCCCCGGGTGAAATGTCCTTACCCGGGCGGTTCGGTTATATACCCGACTCTGGGCCAGTTGTGCCGCTTCCATGTGCTCACGGACGATCGGCAACACGACCCCTATTCGGTCCTGCATTTTTCCTATGTGCTCTATCACACTTTTATGAGGCGTAGGCTGTTGCTCCCATGCTTCCTTAGCGATATCCAGTAGCCCACGGGGATGTCGCCCATATAACAACTCAAAGGGCGAGAACCCCGTGGACGCCTGGGGCACCTCCCGTACCGCAAACAAAACATAGGGCAACAGTAAGTCCCAATCCCTCCCGTCCTTAGCCACGACTCTTTAGCATGGACTTCAGGGTCTTATTAAACCGTTCTACTAACCCATCGGTTTGGGGATGGTAGACGGACGTGTGCAGGTGTTTAATATTTAATAGCTTACACAATTCCTTTGTTATTTTGGACATAAAGGGTGTCCCCTGGTCCGTCAGAATCTCCTTTGGTATCCCCACCCGGGCAAACATACTCATGAGCTCTTTAGCTATTACCTTGGCCGACGTATGGCGCAATGGGACCGCCTCCGGATAGCGAGTGGCATAGTCTAACACTACCAGGATGTGTTGGTGACCTCGGGCTGACTTAATAATGGGGCCTACCAGATCCATGGCGATCCTTTCGAAGGGCACCTCTATAATGGGCATAGGTACCAGTGGACTGCGATAGTGAGGTTGGGGGCTAGTCAGCTGACACACTGGACAGGACTGACAGAACCTCCGGACTTCCTCATATATCCCAGGCCAATAGAACCGTTGTAGAATTCGCTCCAGCGTTTTCTTAACCCCCAGATGACCACCCAACACATGCGCATGCGCTAAATCCAAGACCATTCGCCGGTAAGGCTGGGGCACCACCAGTTGTTCCACCACCTCCTGCTCACCTTGTCTACCCTATATAACAGGTCCTGGTTATAGGCCAGGTGAGGAAATACGGTATCGGCGCCGGGATGCTGGGCAACACCATTAACCACCGACACGCCTTCTCTATACCGCAATAACGTCGAATCCCGTCACTTGCTCACTCACTGACGTCACTTGCCTGCGCCGCCTACTTTATATCGGCATTCTACTGAAGCTGTTAGGATGTACGGTAATAATAGGAGTGAGGGGGCATGTGTAATCACTTTTAATTGAATAAGACATTTTATATTTGTGCAGCACTGGAGCGGCGAGGTGGGGCTATAGTACAGTGACTGCACCGCCCCGCCGCTATTGCCGGCCCCCAGCTCCTCCCAGTGCATCCCCCTCTCGCTTGTACATCGCAGACTGCGATGTTAGACTGTCAGCATTCACCCCATAAGACGCAGGGGCATTCCCCCCTCCAGAATCCCTGAAATAATGGAAAGGTATTTGTGAATATATTTTAATTTTTTTAATTCCTGGAGAACCCCTTTAAGGTAACATAGTACATAACATAGTAACATAGTACATAAGGCCGAAAAAATACATTTGTCCATCCAGTTCGGCCTGTCATCCTGCAAGTTGATCCAGAGGAAGGCAAAAAAACCCTGTGAGGTAGAAGCCAATTTTCCTCACTTTAGGGGAATAAAAATTCCTTCCCGACTCCAATCAGGCAATCAGAATAACTCCCTGGATCAACGATATCTCTCTAGTAGCTATAGCCTGTAATATTATTACACTCCAGAAATACATCCAGGCCCCTTTTGAATTCCTTTATTGTACTCACCATCACCACCTCCTCAGGCAGAGAGTTCCATAGTCTCACTGCTCTTACCGTAAAGAATCCTCTTCTATGTTTGTGTACAAACCTTCTTTCCTCCAGACGCAGAGGATGTCCCCTCGTCACAGTCACCGTCCTGGGAATAAATAGCTGACGGGATAGATCTCTGTACTGACCCTTGATATATTTATACATATTAATTAGATCTCCTCTCAGTCGTCTTTTTTCTAAAGTGAATAACCCTAATTTTGATAATCTTTCAGGGTACTGTAGTTGCCCCATTCCAGTTATTACTTTAGTTGCCCTCCTCTGGACCCTCTCCAGCTCTGCTATGTCTGCTTTGTTCACTGGAGCCCAGAACTGTACACAGTACTCCATGTGTGGTCTGACTAATGATTTGTAAAGTGGTAGGACTATGTTCTCATCACGGGCATCTATGCCCCTTTTGATGCAACCCATTATCTTATTGGCCTTGGCAGCAGCTGCCTGACACTGTTTTTTGCAGCTTAGTTTGCTGTTTATTAAAATTCCTAGATCTTTTTCCATGTCAGTGTTACCGAGTGTTTTAGCATTTAATAAGTACGGGTGACTTGCATTATTCCTTCCCATGTGCATAACTTTACATTTGTCAGTGTTAAACCTCATCTGCCACTTATCTGCCCAAGCCTCCAATCTATCCAGATCCCTCTGTAATAGTATACTGTCCTCTTCAGTGTTAATTACTTTACACAGTTTAGTGTCATCTGCAAAAATTGATATTTTACTATGCAAGCCTTCTACAAGATCATTAATAAATATATTGAAGAGAATAGGGCCTAATACTGATCCCTGAGGTACCCCACTAGTGACAGTGACCCAATCGGAGTATTTACCATTAATAACCACCCTCTGTTTTCTATCATTGAGCCAGTTACTTACCCACTTACAGACGTTTTCTCCCAGTCCGAGCATTCTCATTTTATATACTAACCTTTTATGTGGTACAGTGTCAAATGCCTTGGAGAAGTCCAGATACACCACATCCATTGATTCGCCGCTGTCAAGTCTAGAACTTACCTCCTCATAGAAACTGATTAAATTTGTTTGACATGATCGATCCCTCACAAAGCCATGCTGATATGGCGTTATTTGCTTATTTCCGTTAAGATGCTCTAACATAGCATCTCTCAGAAAACCTTCAAACAGTTTACCCACAACAGATGTCAAACTTACCGGCCTATAGTTTCCAGGCTCTGTTTTTGGACCCTTTTTGAATATTGGCACCACATTTGCCATGCGCCAATCCTGTGGGACATTCCCTGTCAGTATAGAATCTGCAAATATCAGAAATAAGGGTCTGGCTATGACATTACTTAATTCCCTTAGGATACGGGGGTGTATGCCATCCGGTCCTGGCGATTTGTCTATTTTAATCTTTCTAAGTCGCTGTTGTACTTCTTCCTGGGTCAGACAGGACACTTTTAATGGGGAATTTATTTCAACATTCGGCATGTCATCTGACAGTTTATTTTCCTCAGTGAATACATTGGAGAAAAAAATATTTAACAGCTTTGCTTTCTCCTCGTCGCTCCTTAAAGAGGTTCTCCAGGAATTAAAAAAATGAAAATATAATCACAAATACCTTTCATTACTTATAATGGCTCATTTTGTCGAGGGAGCGATCATTAGGAGAAATTAAATGGCCGCCGTCCTATTCTCTCAGGGTCTGTTCAGGAAAAAACTGATGGTTTTGCACACAACTTCAGTCAGTTTTGTCTGAAATTGTGTTCTGTGTTTCAGTTTTTTCCGCGTGGGGGCAATCATTTTGTGGTGCGTTTTTCACCTGAAGAATACCACTCTAGATCCTAGCAAACATCAGTGAAAAACGCATTGCATCAGCATACAATCCATTTTTCACTGAAGTCCAATTCACTTCTATATAACCAGAGCTGCGTGAAAAGCGCACAATATAGAACATGCTGCAATTTTTTCCTGAACGCAAAAATGGTACTTGAGAAACAACTCTCATGTGCTCAGACCTATTGAAATGAATGGGTCAGGATTCGGTCTGGATGCAATGAGTTTGCTTTGTGCATCGCAGCTGCGCGCAAAACTCCCTGTGTAAAAGAAGCCTTCCTATCCAGATGCTTTCCATCTAGCGAAAGGGATGCATCCAGACTGAATCCTGATCCATTCTTTTCACTGGGTCTGTGCACATGAGAGTTGTTTTTCACACATTATGGCCTCATGCACACAACAGTTTTTTTTTACGGCCCGCAAAAACGGGGTCCGTGGGTCCGTGATCCGTGACCGTTTTTTCGTCCGTGGGTCTTCCTTGATTTTTGGAGGATCCACGGACATGAAAAAAAAAGTCGTTTTGGCGTCCGCATGGCCGTGCGGAGCCAAACGGATCCGTCCTGAATTACAATGCAAGTCAATGGGGACGGATCCGTTTGAAGTTGACACAATATGGTGCAATTGCAAACGGATCCGTCCCCATTGACTTTCAATGTAAAGTCAGGAGTCCCTTTACTTTCACACTTGTGTTCATAATGCAGACGGTGGCTCCGTTCAGAGCGGATCCGTCTGCATTATATTGTTAAAACATTTCTAAGTGTGAAAGTAGCCTCAGACGGATCCGTCCAGACTTTACATTGAAAGTCAATGGGGGACGGATCCGTTTGAAAATTGAGCCACAGTGTATCATCTTCAAACGGATCCGTCCCCATTGACTTACATTATAAGTCTGGACGGATCCGCTTGCCTCCGCACGGCCAGGCGGACACCCGAACATAACTTGAAGCGTCCCCATCACCATGGGAACGCCTCTACGTTAGAATATACTGTCGGATATGAGCTACATCGTGAAACTCATTTCCGACAGTATATTCTAACACAGAGGCGTTCCCATGGTGATGGGGACGCTTCAGGTTAGAATACACTGCAAACTTGGTACAAGACTGCCCCCTGCTGCCTGGCACCACCCGATCTCTTACAGGGGGATATGATAGCACAATTAACCTCTTCAGGTGCGACACCTAAAGGGGTTAATTGTACTATCATATTCTCCTGTAAGAGATCAGGGCTGTCAGGCAGCAGGGGGCAGACCCCCCCCCTCCCCAGTTTGAATATCGTTGGTGGCACAGTGTGCGCCCACCATCGCCCCCCCCTTCCTCCCTCTATAGTTAAAAATCGTTGGTGGCACAGTGTGCGCCCACCATCGCCCCCCCCCTCCTCCTTCTATAGTTAAAAATCGTTGGTGGCACAGTGTGCGCCCGCCATCGGCCCCCCTCTCTCTATAGTAGTAACAACCATTGGTGGCAGTGTGGTGCGGCCTCCCATTCCCCCCCCCCCCCCATCATTGGTGGCAGCGGAGTTCCGATCGGAGTCCCAGTTTAATCGCTGGGGCTCCGATCGGTAACCATAGCAACCAGGAAGCTACTGCATCCCTGGTTGCCATGGTTACTTAGCAATAGTACAATTGTAGAAGATTCATACTTACCTGCTTGCTGCTGCGATGTCTGTGACCGGCCGGGAGCTCCACCTACTGGTAAGTGAAAGGTCTGTGCGGTGCATTGCTAAAGAACTGTCACTTACCAGTAGGAGGAGCTCCCGGCCGGTCACAGACATCGCAGCAGCAAGCAGGTAAGTATGAATCTTCTACAATTGTGCTATTGGGGGGGGGGGGGGGGGGCAGATGGGAGGCCGCACACTGCCACCAATGGTTGTTACTACTATAGAGAGAGGGGGGGGCCGATGGTGGGCGCACACTGTGCCACCAACGATTTTTAACTATAGAGGGAGGAAGGGGGGGGCGATGGTGGGCACACACTGTTCCACCAACGATTTTTAACTATAGAGGGAGGAAGGGGGGGGGCGATGGTGGGCACACACTGTGCCACCAACGATTTTTAACTATAGAGGGAGGAAGGGGGGGGCGATGGTGGGCACACACTGTGCCACCAACGATTTTTAACTATAGAGGGAGGAAGGGGGGGCGATGGTGGGCGCACACTGTGCCACCAACGATATTCAAACTGGGGAGGGGGGGGGGGGGGGTCTGCCCCCTGCTGCCTGGCAGCCCTGATCTCTTACAGGAGAATATGATAGTACAATTAACCCCTTTAGGTGCCGCACCTGAAGAGGTTAATTGTGCTATCATATCCCCCTGTAAGAGATCGGGTGGTGCCAGGCAGCAGGGGGCAGTTTTGTACCAAGTTTGCAGTGTATTCTAACTAGAAGCGTCCCCATCACCATGGGAACGCTTCTGTGTTAGAATATACTGTCGGATCTGAGTTTTCACGAAGTGAAAACTTCAGCTCTAAAAAAGCTTTTATGCAGACGGATCTTCGGATCCGTCTGTATGAAAGCAACCTACGGCCACGGATCACGGACACGGATGCCAATCTTGTGTGCATCCGTGTTCTTTCACGGACCCATTGACTTGAATGGGTCCGTGAACCGTTGTCCGTCAAAAAAATAGGACAGGTCATATTTTTTTGACGGACAGGATACACGGATCACGGCCTCGGCTGCAAAACGGTGCATTTTCAGATTTTTCCACGGACCCATTGAAAGTCAATGGGTCCGCGAAAAAAAACGGAAAACGGCACAACGGCCACGGATGCACACAACGGTCGTGTGCATGAGGCCTATCTCTGTTTTCAGGAAAAATCGCAGCATGTTCTATATTGTAAGTTTTTCACGCAGCCCTGGTTTCATAGAAGTGAAAAACGGGTTATCCGGATGCAATGCGTTTTTCACAGATGGTGACTAGAAGACGTAGGTTATTATTTTTCTGTTTTTCTTCACGTGCCTGAACAATGGATGCAGTCTGAATGGAAAAAGCTGAAACACTGAACACAGTTGCCTTTATGCCTCAGGCCTCATGCACACGACCGTTGTGTGCATCCGTGGCCGTTGTGCCGTTTTCGGTTTTTTTTCGCAGACTCATTGACTTTCAATGGGTCCGTGGAAAAATCGGAAAATGCACTGTTTTGCAGCCGCATCCGTGATCCGTGTATCCTGTTCGTCAAAAAAATATGACCTGTCCTATTTTTTTGACGGACAACGGTTCACGGACCCATTCAAGTCAATGGGTCCGTGAAAAAACACGGATGCACACAAGATTGGCATCCGTGTCCGTGATCCATGGCTGTAGGTTACTTTCATACAGACGAATCCGAAGTTCCGTCTGCATAAAAGCTTTTTCAGATCTGAGTTTTCACTTTGTGAAAACTCATATCCGACAGTATATTCTAACACAGAGGCGTTCCCATGGTGATGGGGACGCTTCTAGTTAGAATACACTACACACTGTGTACAAGACTGCTGCCTGGCAGCACCCGATCTCTTACAGGGGGCTGTGATCCGCACAATTAACCCTTCAGGTGCCGCACCTGAAGGGGTTAATTGTGCGTATCATAGCCCCCTATAAGAGATCCGGGGCTGCCAGGCAGCAGGGGGCAGACCCCCTTTCTCCCCAGTCTAAATTTTATTGGTGGCCAGTGCCCCCCCCCCCTACCTCCCTCTATTGTAATAATTTGTTGGTGGCACAGTGTGCGCCCCCCCCCTCCGTCCCTCTATTGTAATAATTCGTTGGTGGCGCAGTGTGCGCGCCCCCCCCTCCCTCTATTGTAATAATTCGTTGGCACAGTGTGCGCCCCCGGCCCCCCCTTCCTCCCTCTATTGTAATAATTTGATGGTGGCACATGTGCGTTCCGGAGGTGGCAGGGCTGCGCACAGTCACGCATATACGCGTCATCTCGCGATACGCGAGATTTCCTGTGAACGCGCGCACACAGGCGCGCGCGCTCACAGGAACTGAAGGTAAGCGAGTGGATCTCCAGCCTGCCAGCGGCGATCGCTCGCTGGCAGGCTGGAGATCCGAATTTTTTAACCCCTAACAGGTATATTAGACGCTGTTTTCATAACAGCGTCTAATATACCTCCTACCTGGTCCTCTGGTGGTCCCCTTTGTTAGGATCGACCACCAGAGGACTCAGGTAGGTCAGTACAGTCGCACCAAACACCACACTACACTACACCCCCCCCCCCGTCACTTATTAACCCCTTATAAACCCCTGATCACCCATGATCACCCCATATAAACTCCCTGATCACCCCCCTGTCATTGATCACCGCCCTGTCATTGATCACCCCCCTGTCAGGCTCCGTTCAGACGTCCGCATGATTTTTACGGATCCGATCCATGTATCCATGGATCCGTAAAAATCATGCGGAAGTCTGAATGGAGCCTTACAGGGGGGTGATCAATGACAGGCGGGTGATCACCCATATACACTCCCTGATCACCCCCTGTCATTGATCACCCCCCTGTCACTGATCACCCCCCCCTGTAAGGCTCATTATTATTATTATTATTATTATTTAAGCGCCATTCATTCCATAGCGCTGTACATAGATAAGCGGTGCACATACATAACAGACAATTGTACTAATCATAAACAAGATGAGTTACAAGCTGGTACAGAAGGAGAGAGGGCCCTGCCCGTGAGGGCTTACAATCTACATGGTATGGGAGAAGGACACAGTAGGTGCGGGTTGAGTTGGTCATGGCGGTATAGAGGCAGCAGGGTCACTGGTTGTAGGCTTGTCTGAAGAGGTGGGTTTTCAGGTTTCTTTTGTAGGATTCCACTGTAGGTGAGAGTCTGATATGTTGGGGTAGCGAGTTCCAGAGTATGGGGGATGCACGGGAGAAATCTTGGAGTCGATTGTGGGAAGAGGCGATAAGAGGAGAGGAGAGAAGGAGGTCTTGTGAGGATCGGAGAGTGCGTGTGGGGATGTATCGGGAAAGTAGCTCAGAGATGTAGGGAGGGGACAGGTTATGGACGGCCTTGTATGTGTTTGTCAGTACTTTGAAGTGGATTCGTTGGGCAATGGGGAGCCAGTGAAGGGATTGGCAGAGGGGAGAGGCAGAGGAGTAATAAGGTGAGAGGTGGATTAGTCGGGCAGCGGAGTTGAGGATAGATTGGAGGGGTGCGAGGGTGCTAGATGGAAGGCCACAGAGGAGAATGTTGCAGTAGTCTAGGCGGGAGATAATGAGGGCATGTACGAGCATTTTCGCAGATTCAAGGTTAAGGAAAGCACGGATGCGGGAGATGTTTTTGAGTTGGAGGCGGCAGGTGGTGGAAAGGGCTTGGATGTGCGGTCGGAAGGAAAGGGCAGAATCTAAGGTCACTCCAAGGCAGCGGGCTTTTTTGACTGGGGATAATGTGCAGCCATTGATCGTGATAGATAGGTCTGTTGGGGGGGTTGAACAAGATGGGGGAAAGATTATGAATTCTGTCTTATCCATGTTAAGTTTAAGAAAGCGAGAGGCGAAGAAGGATGATATAGAAGATAGACATTGTGGGATTCTTGATAGTAAGGTGGTGATGTCTGGACCAGAAAGGTAGATTTGTGTGTCATCAGCATAGGAGTGATACTGAAAGCCATGGGACTCTATGAGCTGTCCCAGGCCAAAAGTGTAGATTGAGAAGAGCAGGGGTCCTAGGACAGAGCCTTGCGGGACACCAACAGAGAGGGCATGAGACGAGGAGGTGGTGCGGGAGTGGGAGACGCTAAACGTCCGGTCTGTGAGGTATGATGTGATCCAGGAGAGAGCCAGGTCAGTGATGCCAAGAGATGAGAGAGTTTGCAACAGAAGGGTGTGGTCAACAGTGTCGAAGGCAGAGGACAGGTCAAGGAGAAGGAGGACAGAGTATTGTTTCTTGGTTTTGGCTGTCAGTAGGTCATTGGTGACTTTGGTAAGGGCAGTCTCGGTCGAGTGGTGGGTTCGGAAGCCGGATTGTAGGCGGTCAAAGAGGGAGCAAGAGGAGAGGTGGGAGGACAGTTCAGAATGGACATGTTGTTCAAGTAGCTTTGAGGCATACGGAAGAAGTGATATGGGGCGATAACTGGACAGGGAAGATGGGTCAAGTGAAGGCTTTTTGAGGATGGGTGTAATGGTAGCATGTTTAAAAGCGGAGGGGAAGACACCAGAGTTTAGTGATAGATTGAAGAGATGAGTTAGGGCTGGGATAAACACTGTGGTGAGGTTAGGGATGAGGTGGGATGGGATCGGGTCAAGTGCACAGGTGGTGAGATGTGACCTGGAGAGTAGAGTGGAGAGTTTTTCTTCTGTAATGGTGGAGAAGCGGGTTTTAGGGGGAGAGGACCGAGCAGATGTGTAGAGGGTCTGTGGGGACTGTGTAGTAAAGCTTTCTCTGATGTGGACTATCTTTTGTTTGAAATATTTGGCAAAGTCCTCAGCTGAGAAGAGAGGAGAGGGTGGGGGCGCTGGGGGGCGGAGAAGGGAGTTAAAAGTGCTAAAAAGTTGTTTAGGGCTGTGTGACAGGGAAGATATGAGAGATGAGAAGTAGGCCTGTTTTGCATCAGCGAGTGAGGATTTGAATATGAGAAGGGATTGCTTGTATGCAGTGAGATGATCTATAGAAGGGGATTTTTTCCATTGTCCATTCAGACGTCCGCATGATTTTTACGGATCCATGGATACATGGATCGGATCCGCAAAACACATGCGGACGTCTGAATGGAGCCTTACAGGGGGTGATCAATGACGGGCGGGTGATCACCCATATACACTCCCTGATCACCCCCTGTCATTGATCACCCCCCTGTCAGGCTCCATTCAGACGTCCGCATGATTTTTACGGATCCGATCCATGTATCCATGGATCCGTAAAAATCATGCGGACGTCTGAATGGAGCCTTACAGGGGGGGTGATCAGTGACAGGGGGGTGATCACCCTGATTACCCTGATCACCCCCTGTCATTGATAACCCCCCTGTAAGGCTCCATTCAGACGTCCGCATGCGTTCTGTGGATCCGATCCATGTATCCATGGATCCGTAAAAAATCATGCGGATGTCTGAATGGAGCCTTACAGGGGGGGGGGTGATCAGTGACAGGGGGGTGATCACCCTGATTACCCTGATCACCCCCTGTCATTGATAACCCCCCTGTAAGGCTCCATTCAGACGTCCGCATGCGTTCTGTGGATCCGATCCATGTATCCATGGATCCGTAAAAAATCATGCGGATGTCTGAATGGAGCCTTACAGGGGGGGTGATCAGTGACAGGGGGGTGATTACCCTGATCACCCCCTGTCATTGATAACCCCCCTGTAAGGCTCCATTCAGACGTCCGCATGCGTTCTGTGGATCCGATCCATGTATCCATGGATCCGTAAAAAATCATGCGGATGTCTGAATGGAGCCTTACAGGGGGGGGTGATCAGTGACAGGGGGGTGATCACCCTGATTACCCTGATCACCCCCTGTCATTGATAACCCCCCTGTAAGGCTCCATTCAGACGTCCGCATGCGTTCTGTGGATCCGATCCATGTATCCATGGATCCGTAAAAAATCATGCGGATGTCTGAATGGAGCCTTACAGGGGGGGTGATCAGTGACAGGGGGGTGATCACCCTGATTACCCTGATCACCCCCTGTCATTGATAACCCCCCTGTAAGGCTCCATTCAGACGTCCGCATGCGTTCTGTGGATCCGATCCATGTATCCATGGATCCGTAAAAAATCATGCGGATGTCTGAATGGAGCCTTACAGGGGGGGTGATCAGTGACAGGGGGGTGATCACCCTGATTACCCTGATCACCCCCTGTCATTGATAACCCCCCTGTAAGGCTCCATTCAGATGTCCGCATGCGTTCTGTGGATCCGATACATGTATCCATGGATCCGTAAAAAATCATGCGGATGTCTGAATGGAGCCTTACAGGGGGGGTGATCAGTGACAGGGGGGTGATCACCCTGATTACCCTGATCACCCCCTGTCATTGATAACCCCCCTGTAAGGCTCCATTCAGATGTCCGCATGCGTTCTGTGGATCCGATACATGTATCCATGGATCCGTAAAAAATCATGCGGATGTCTGAATGGAGCCTTACAGGGGGGGTGATCAGTGACAGGGGGGTGATCACCCTGATTACCCTGATCACCCCCTGTCATTGATAACCCCCCTGTAAGGCTCCATTCAGACGTCCGCATGCGTTCTGTGGATCCGATCCATGTATCCATGGATCCGTAAAAAATCATGCGGATGTCTGAATGGAGCCTTACAGGGGGGGTGATCAATGACAGGGGGGTGATCAGGGAGTCTATATGGGTGATCACCCCCCTGTCATTGATCACCCCCCTGTCATTGATCACCCCCCCCCGGTAAGGCTCCATTCAGCCATTTTTTTGGGCACAAGTTAGTGGAAATTTTTTGTCTGTTTTTGTTTTCGTTTTTTCTTACTAAGTCTCATATTCCACTAACTTGTGTCAAAAAATAAAATCTCACATGGACGCACCATACCCCTCACGGAATCCAAATGCGTAAACATTTTTAGACATTTATATTCCAGACTTCTTCTCACGCTTTAGGGCCCCTAAAAAGCCAGGGCAGTATAAATACCCCACATGTGACCCCATTTCGGAAAGAAGACACCCCAAGGTATTCCGTGAGGGGCATATTGAGTCCATGAAAGATTGAAATTTTTGTCCTAAGTTAGCGGAAAGTGAGACTTTGTGAGAAAAAAAACAAAAAAAATCAATATCCGCTAACTTATGCAAAAAAAAAAAAAATTCTAGGAACTCGCCATGCCCCTCATTGAATACCTCGGGGTGTCTTCTTTCCAAAGTGGGGTCACATGTGGGGTATATTTACTGCCCTGGCTTTTTAGGGGCCCTAAAGCATGAGAAGAAGTCTGGGATCCAAATGTCTAAAAATGCCCTCCTAAAAGGAATTTGGGCCACTTTGCGCATCTAGGCTGCAAAAAAGTGTGACACATCTGGTATCGCCGTACTCAGGAGAAGTTGGGGAATGTGTTTTGGGGTGTCATTTTACATATACCCATGCTGGGTGAGAAAAATATCTTGGTCAAATGCCAACTTTGTATAAAAAAATGGGAAAAGTTGTCTTTTGCCAAGATATTTCTCTCACCTAGCATGGTTATATGTAAAATGACCCCCCAAAACACATTCCCCAACTTCTCCTGAGTACGGCGATACCAGATGTGTGACACTTTTTTGCAGCCAAGGTGGGCAAAGGGGCACCTTTCAGATTTCGCAGGCCATTTTTTACACATTTTGATTTCAAGGTACTTCTTACACATTTGGGCCCCTAAATTGCCAGGGCAGTATAACTATGCCACAAGTGACCCCATTTTGGAAAGAAGACACCCCAAGGTATTCCGTGGGGGGCACGGCGAGTTCCTAAAAATTTTTATTTTTTGTCACAATTTAGCGGAAAATGCTGATTTTTCTTTTTTTTTCTTTTTTCCTTACAAAGTCTCATATTCCACTAACTTGCGACAAAAAATAAAAAATTCTAGGAACTCGCCATGCCCCTCACGGAATACCTTGGGGTGTCTTCTTTCCAAAATGGGGTCACTTGTGGGGTAGTTATACTGCCCTGGCAATTTAGGGGCCCAAATGTGTGAGAAGAACTTTGCAATCAAAATGTGTAAAAAATGCCCTGCAAAATCCGAAAGGTGCACTTTGGAATATGTGCCCCTTTGCCCACCTTGGCAGCAAAAAAGTGTGACACATCTGGTATCGCCGTACTCAGGAGAAGTTGGGCAATGTGTTTTGGGGTGTCATTTTACATATACCCATGCTGGGTGAGAAAAATATCTTGGTCAAATGCCAACTTTGTATAAAAAAATTGGAAAAGTTGTCTTTTGCCAAGATATTTCTCTCACCCAGCATGGGTATATGTAAAATGACAGCCCAAAACACATTCCCCAACTTCTCCTGAGTACGGCGATACCAGATGTGTGACACTTTTTTGATGCCAAGGTGGGCAAAGGGGCACATATTCCAAAGTGCACCTTTCGGATTTCACCGGTCATTTTTTACAGATTTTGATTGCAAAGTACTTCTCACACATTTGGGCCCCTAAATTGCCAGGGCAGTATAACTTCGCCACAAGTGACCCCATTTTGGAAAGAAGACACCCCAAGGTATTCCGTGAGGGGCATGGCGAGTTCCTAGAATTTTTTATTTTTTGTCGCAAGTTAGTGGAATATGAGACTTTGTAAGGAAAAAAGAGAAAAAAAAAAAAATCATCATTTTCCGCTAACTTGTGACAAAAAATAAAAAATTCTAGGAACTCGCAGTGCCCCTCACGGAATACCTTAGGGTGTCTTCTTTCCAAAATGGGGTCACTTGTGGCGTAGTTATACTGCCCTGGCAATTTAGGGGCCCAAATGTGTGAGAAGAACTTTGCAATCAAAATGTGTAAAAAATGCCCTGCAAAATCCGAAAGGTGCACTTTGGAATATGTGCCCCTTTGCCCACCTTGGCAGCAAAAAAGTGTGACACATCTGGTATCGCCGTACTCAGGAGAAGTTGGGCAATGTGTTTTGGGGTGTCATTTTACATATACCCATGCTGGGTGAGAAAAATATCTTGGTCAAATGCCAACTTTGTATAAAAAAATGGGAAAAGTTGTCTTTTGCCAAGATATTTCTCTCACCCAGCATGGGTATATGTAAAATGACACCCCAAAACACATTCCCCAACTTCTCCTGAGTACGGCGATACCACATGTGTGACACTTTTTTGCTGCCAAGGTGGGCAAAGGGGCGCATATTCCAAAGTGCACCTTTCGGATTTCACCGGTCATTTCTTACACATTTTGATTGCAAAGTTCTTCTCACACATTTGGGCCCCTAAATTGCCAGGGCAGTATAACTACCCCACAAGTGACCCCATTTTGGAAAGAAGACACCCCAAGGTATTCTGTGAGGGGCATGGTGAGTTCCTAGAATTTTTTATTTTTTGTCGCAAGTTAGTGGAATATGAGACTTTGTAAGAAAAAAAAAAAAAAAAAAAATCATCATCATTTTCCGCTAACTTGTGACAAAAAATAAAAAGTTCTATGAACTCACTATGCCCATCAGCGAATACCTTAGGGTGTCTACTTTCCGAAATGGGGTCATTTGTGGGGTTTTTCTACTGTTTGGGCATTGTAGAACCTCAGGAAACATGACAGGTGCTCAGAAAATCAGAGCCGTTTCAAAAAGCGGAAATTCACATTTTTGTGCCATAGTTTGTAAATGCTATAACTTTTACCCAAACCATTTTTTTTTTTTGCCCAAACATTTTTTTTTTATCAAAGACATGTAGAACTATAAATTTAGCGAAAAATTTATATATGGATGTCGTTTTTTTTGCAAAATTTCACAGCTGAAAGTGAAAAATGTCATTTTTTTGCAAAAAAATCGTTACATTTTGATTAATAACAAAAAAAGTAAAAATGTCAGCAGCAATAAAATACCACCAAATGAAAGCTCCATTAGTGAGAAGAAAAGGAGGTAAAATTCATTTGGGTGGTAAGTTGCATGACCGAGCGATAAACGGTGAAAGTAGTGTAGTGCCGAAGTGTAAAAAGGCTCCGATCGGTAACCATGGCAAACAGGACGCTACTGCAGTCCTGGTTGCCATGGTTACTTAGCAATAGTACAATAGTAGAAGCATCATACTTACCTGCTGGCTCCAGTGATGTCTCTGTCCGGCCGGGAGCTCCACCTACTGGTAAGTGACAGGTCTGTGCGGCGCATTGCTAAATGAACTGTCACTTACCAGTAGGAGGAGCTCCCGTCCGGACACAGACATCGCAGTAGCCAGCAGGTAAGTATGATGCTTCTACTATTGCTAAGTAACCATGGCAACCTTGGCTGCAGTAGCATCCTGGTTTCCATGGTTACCGATCGGAGCCCCAGCGATTAAACTGGGACTCCGATCGGAACTCCGCTGCCACCAATGATCGGGGGGGGGGGGAGGCCGCACACAGCCACCAATGTTGTTAATGCTATAGAGGGAGGGGGGCCGATGGGGGGCGCCACCAACGAATTATTACAATAGTGGAGGAAGGGGGGGGGGTGCACACTGTGCCACCAACAAATTATTACAATAGAGGGGGGGGCGCACTGGCCACCAATGATATTCAAACTGGGGATGGGGGGGGTTTGCCCCCTGCTGCCTGGCAGCCCTGATCTCTTACAGGGGGATATGATACGTACAATTAACCCCTTCAGGGATTAATTGTACTGATCACGGATATGAGTTTTCACGATCTAGCTCATATCTGACAGTATATTCTAACATAGAAGCGTTCCCATGGTGATGGGGACGCTTCAAGTTAAAATATACCATCGGATTGGAGAAAACTCTGATCCGATGGTATAAAAGGGACTCCTGACTTTACATTGAAAGTCAATGGCGACGGATCCGTTTGAAATTGCACCATATTGTGTCAACGTCAAACAGATCCGTCCCCATTGACTTGCATTGTAATTCAGGACAGATCCGTTTGGCTCCGCACGGCCAGGCGGACACCAAAACAAATTTTTTCATGTCCGTGGATCCTCCAAAAATCAAGGAAGACCCACGGACGAAAAAACGATCACGGACCCACGGACCTACGGACCCCGTTTTCGCGGACCGTAAAAAAAAAGGGTCGTGTGCATGAGGCCTGAGTCACACGTCAGTGTTCGGTCAGTGATTTCCATCAGTGATTGTGAGACAAAAACAGGTGCGGCTTTGAACAGAGAACAGGTGCAGATCTTTCCCTTATACCTTATCTCTGTGGAGGCTCCAGTCCTGGGTTTGGCTCCCAATCACATGAGGCCTTACACTGAACTCATCCTGATACAATCTGAGGTCTGAGGCACAGCCACACACACAATGCTATTTGCAATAGAAATAGGGACTTAGGCTACTTTCACACTTGCGGCAGTGTGATCCGGCGGGCAGTTCCGTCGTCGGAATCCGCTGATCTGCCGCTGACTGAAAGCATTTGTGAGACGGATCCGGATGCGGATCCGTCTCATAAATGCATTGCAAGGACGGATCCGTCTCTCCGCTTGTCATGCCGGATCCGGCGCTAATACATTCCTATGGGAAAAAATGCCGGATCCGGCGTTCAGGCATGTATTCAGTTTTTTTGGCCGGAGAGAAAACCGTAGCATGCTGCGGTTTTCTCTTTTGCCTGATCAGTCAAAACGACTGAACTGAAGACATCCTGATGCAAACTGAACGGATTACTCTCCATTCAGAATGCATGGGGATAAAACTGATCAGTTTTTTTCCGGTATAGAGCCCCTGTGACGGAACTCTATGCCGGAAAAGAAAAACGCAAGTGTGAAAGTACCCTTAGGTTTCATGACACAAGCAAGTTTTCTCTCAGGGTGCGATGTGTGAAGCAAACTCATAGCGCCCAGACCGAATCCTGACCCATTCATTTCAATAGGTCTGGGCGCATCATTTATGCATATTCAGCGTTTTCCTGCAGCTCTGATTCCACAGAAGTGAATGGGGCTTCAGTGAAAAACTGATTGCATCCGGGTGCAATGCATTTTCCACAGATTTTTGCCAGATATTATTCTTCTGTTTTTTTCAAGCACATGAAAGAGGCCAAGGGGAAAATTAACTAATCCCTCTGTGCCTTTTTTACTTGAAAAAGTTGAAAACCCCATTTTTGGGAATCTTTTAGTGCCATTGTAACTTTTTGGTCACAAATGGCATTTTACGCCACCCTCACCAGGTTTAGAAAGGAGCAAGGGCGAGGCCGTCAGCCGTGGATCATTCATTATTATTTATGCCAGAAACTGAAAACCATTGCAGCTCCAAGTTGCTGTAGATTTCATACCTCTACATTAGGGATGAGCGAATTTCATGTTTGGTGGTAAAAGCAGAATTCTTTTATAGATTCCGTTACCACAGACCATAACGCAATTCTATAACGGAATGCCTTTACAGCAGGGATTATATTTACATTTAGTCATAGACTACTGATTGCCTACTCTTGACAGGTGCATTAATATCTTTATTAGTTTAAAATGTAACTTTTATTTTTACTTTCTTAATAATAAATGTTATTTTTTTTTAAATCTAACCTACTGTATTAAAAGTCTCCTGGACACCCTTATGTGTGGGTCTATTATTTATTTGTTCCCTTTTGGCACTATATTTACAGTAGTGGTCTATTAATGGCAGTCACTCTCTTAACTCTTAATGGTTGTTGCTAATGGCTATATAAATACTTTATTTGTAACCTTATGCCATGAACTAAAATTATTAGAGGCTGGTTTTGATTATTTGGACTATTTGGTTGTTTGTAGAGCTAACTGCTTGCTACTGTTTGTCTGGCCCTTATTGCTATGGCCGCAGGTTACAACTCTCACTTCCTCATAAATTAATAGTTCCTCACATGTGTATATATATTTAGTTGCTTTTCTTGTAGTGCTGCTACTAATTCTACTGCTCCCCTCTGATAGTTTATTAAATGTTACTCTTGCTGTGAAAATGTTGCCATTTTCCTGACAATTAATTGCGACAGGTCTCCTACGCTTTCTGCCTGTAATCTAGTCTGCTTTCTGCTCCTTCTATTGACTTATAATGTTTGTCATGTCGGCACGGTGACTTTCTAAGCTGGCTGTTAACTCGCCAGGACTTTACACACTGTTAGCTGGGTGCCCTGAAGTCTAAAAACTAATTACTGCCCCCCAACATGTTTTCGCCATATCCATGGCGTCTTCAGGGGATAACCTGACCAATCACTGAGCTAGAACAAGCATTTCTGATACCTTGATTCTATATGGCTGTTTGGTTAGGTTACTGCTGACGTGTGTCTTCACGCGATGTTTCGTCAGATAGCGCGCATGACTTTAGACTTAGATCGTGGAGCTGCTTTCAACTAGATTTAACTTATTACGGTTATACAGTGCTTACGATTTTATTGCTGTCGCGTTATTAGTTTATATTAAACTTGCGCTCTGTATCTTTATCTACTAACCAAGGGCTTTATCTTGGCGCTGATACCACCGTTTTGTTAGGTTATTATTATTTTTATATATATATTTCTATTGGGGATGATTCTGTATTCTGCATATGTCTCTTATGCTTATAAATTTTACCAATTAAACCATATATTAATTTTTTTTTTTTATTTATTTATTAATCTAACACCGACTTTTATAATTATATTGTGTGCTTAACTAATTTATTTATATTTATATTTATATTTATATATATATATTTTAATATTGGTAAATCTTTTTATCTATTTTTATTTATTAAATGACGATATTTTGTGTAACAATATTGCTAATGTTATAGTGCTCATATACTTCTTTTAATATGCTTTTTATTAGACTTTTTAATGAATTCATACATTATTAACATGCTCTTTCTTTGAATATTGTTTTCTTTCAGTGATTTTTACTTCTGTGATAATCATTAATTATTACTAATATATATATATATATATATATATATATATATATTGTTTTATAGATTTGCCAACTATTTTTATGATTTTGGTATTTTATAGAGACATAATTCATACATTTTTTTAATTAAAAAATATATTGTTTATTTATCTTATAGGTCTGTTTGCGGTTACGGATCCAATAGGAGGTAATGTGCTGATTAATTTAAAAAAAAACTATTATTAGTTGTTACTTTATTTAGTTTTTGGCCACTACTCCGTGATTTAATGACGAAGGTCAGATAACGTTTATTTCTCATAGGTTTGTTACTTTTTTTTATATATGTTCCTTTTCTTTTGGTTATTTTTACAGAAAAGATGCATACGTGAAGTCTTTGTTTAGGCCTTGGGGTGTAAGGCTTTTTAATCTATATATCCAGCGAGTTTCTTCTTGCTGTAATTTTTTTATCTATATCGCCCTGTGTCGGACCCGATTTGATTTTAGTTATCCCCCATACTTTAAAACTTTCGCTTTTTCCACTATGTTCAGCTTGTATATGTCTGGATAATGTGGTATCCGTTTTTAGATTGATAGCACTAAAATGTTTTGAAATTCTTTTTCGGAGTTGTTGTGTTGTTTTTCCCACGTATATTTTGGGGCAACTGCATTGTATGGCATAAACGACCCCTGTTGTTTTGCAATTTCTATACTGGGATATTTTATACTTTTTATTGTCAAATGAGCTTGCATTTTACTGCAGAATTGGCAGTCTCCACATGGATAAGACCCTTTGTTGTGTTGGTAGTTCCACTGAAAATGACTATGTACAAGCTGTTCTCTGAGGTTTGGTCCTCTTCTATAAGTGATTGTAGGGTAGGGTGTAATCACCTTCTGTATGTCCTCATCCATTCTTAAAATATTCCAATATTATTTCAGAATGTTACTGACTTCTTGATGTTTGATGTCATAGGTGCCTATACAGCGCACTATTTTTTCGGCGCTTCCTTTTTGGCGGTCCTGTAATAAATCACCTCGATCTCTTTCTTTTGCCTTTCGATAGGCTTTATGTAGCACTTTTTTTTGTATATCCACGTTCCAAATTTTTTTAATATAATGTTTGACTTTCGCATTCGAAGCCTTCATCAGTTGAGCAATTTCTTCTTGCTCTAATATACTGGCCTGCTGGAGTCCCTTTTTTTTAGAGGTGTTGGATGGTAACTTGACCAGTGGAGGAGGCTGTTGCTTGACGTGGGCTTTCTATAGATTTCTGTTATTACAGTTCCATCCTCTGAAAGGCTGAGAGCTATATCAAGGAAATTTAGTCTGTTCTTGTCAATTTCACCTGTGAATTTAAGTCCTATGGTGTTTACAAAGTATTATCATGTCGTCAATATAACGACCCCAATACGTGATTTATTTAGTGAATTGGCTATGTGCTTCAGAAAATACTATTCGTTCCTCCCACCACCCTAGGAAAAGATTTGCGAAATTTGGTGCGCAAATAATCTGTAAATAATAATCACCATCGAAAATAAAATAATTGTGAGTGAGTAGAAATCCTAGTAATGACAGAACAAACTGATTATGATCTTTATATTGGATACCTTTTGTATCTAGATAGTATTTTACTGCTTCCAGACCCTTAGAGTGCTGTATGCTAGTATATAACGCCTATACGTCTAAGCTTGCTAGTGATGTTCCTTTTTCCACATGTATATTTTGTAGCTTAGTCAAAACATCTTTTGTGTCTTTTAGATGTGATGTTAGGCTAGGGACAAATGGGGATATCACCTCATCGACATATCCACTTATTCTCTCACACAGACTTTTGTTTCCGGATACGATCGGTCGCCGCAGGAACTGGATGTCGATTTTTTTACATTTGGTAAATGGTGGTGTAAATTTAGACTGGGGGGGGGTCATAGTGGAGAAGGGTGGTTTCGGTACTTGGATTTGTCCCATATGTTCTTGCTGTAATTCTTCTAATATTTTGATTGCTTCCTGTTCTCGTCTCATTATTTCATGGGGATCTTTATCTTTATTTTTGAATTCTTTATGCAACGCTAATTTTATTGCGAATAAATTTATATCTTTTACCCATGTGAAGCAATCAAAATATGGTGCTGGTGTATATGAGAGTCCTTTTTGTATGAGTTTTTCATGTTCCGAATCTAGGATGATGTTTGAAAGATTAATTACTTGCATTTCTGTAGTTTTTTGGAGGAAGTGCTACGTCTTGGGTTGGTATCCCCATTTGTCCCGGTCCCTTAGTTGTGCTCCCGATACTAAAAAAGAGGATGAGGAGGCTGAGGCTTCATTCCGACATAATAGAAGTCTATGGGCTGCACAACGGATCCGTCCCGTTTCCGTTATGCAGGGGAGTCCTCATCTAGTAACGATGCATGTTGTATCTGCAGCTCATGACCAGAACCGCAGTGCACACACTCTACATACATATACTGTACATTCAGCTCTCAACCCATGACAACACCCTGCCTGTGCTGCCAGAAGGAAGCAAGCAGATAACGCAAAGTTTCAAACCAAATTACAAATAGAAGTCTCACCACACAGACCAATACAAGAAAGCAGCAGCGTGCAAAGGGTGAAGGTCCCCTGAGCCAGGCACCGCTTAACTCCTCCCCTGTGGTGTAACTCCACAGACGGTCAACCCCTTCAAATAACTTTCCACGGGCACCAGACCAGGAGAAGGAAGAAATCCATATTTGCCACAGCTCTACCTCTGGCCAGAAGTGTGGTGGGTGCCATTTTGCTAAATTGGATTTGGTAATTCAGCAAGAAACTGACATCACCACCCTCAAATTGGGCAAATGAATGAATTGCCCGGCCCTAGAATTCCCAGATTGTTCATTATCCATGCAGATTATCGCTGTTGAACTTCAGTGGAGCGAATCCACAACCAGGTTTCCTTTGTGCACTTAATTGCAAATCCTGACCATGTGAACATGTCCTAACTTCTATTTAAACGTATTTCTTGAGCTGAACTATAGAATTGTTTTTCAGCTAAAGTCTCATGCACGCGACCGTTCTGTTTTTTTGCGGTATGCAAAACGGACAAGAATAGGACATGCTATATTTTTTTTGCAGGGCCACGGAACGGAGCTACAGATGCAGACAGCACACGGAGTGCTGTCCGCATCTTTTGCGGCCCCATTGAAGTGAATGGGTCCACACCCGAGCCGAAAAAATGCGGCCCACAACAACGGCTGTGTGCATGAGGCCTAATACTAATAATTAGAGAAGCCCAGTTTATTATATTCTTGTACATTTCTTAGTGGTGACATTATGCCCTATAGGGGATGGTCTCTGCTTTTCTTACAGTTTGTTTTGTTGCACAGATGCCTCGATCCACACAGCTTACCACTTGCCTGTCGCCAGCAGTGTACAAAATGGTCCGTTTGCTTGGATTTGAGGTCCAAAATAATGTGGACATAATAAGTCTCCTAGACGAGGACAATCGAGTGTGCTGGGACCCAATCTGTGAGAAAGTATCCTACTTCCCCTCAGGTATGCGGTCGCTTTTCTTTCCTCATTCTGGGGGGATGGGGGGGGGGTGGTGGTGGTTATATTGGCGAAATTTAGCAATTTTTGTAACCACGTATTTCATGTAAGCAGTTCCCAATAAAGGGACATTCACTGGACATGCTGCCTCCATTATTGTTTATTGGACCTCTGTGGGAAGTGACATCATCAGGTTCACTGGACTGCCAGCACAAGATTTCAACCAGTGGCTCAGTGATGTCAGGACCATAGGGAGGCAGAGGCGGGTCTCTATTCAGTTGAACATTTTTGGCCACTGCTAATAATGGGGACCACCACTTGGGCTCTTTTCAACTAATTTACATATGATTTAAAATACATTTTCGGGGGATCAGAGTATCAACAAACGGACATAAAGGTATGTTTGTGAGGCCCGGTATGTGAGCAGCAGGGCCCTAGCAACAGTTTAATTTGTGAATCGATGGAATCCTTTGTGTTACAGCAATAGCAACATTTAACCATAAAAGTTAAAATCTGCTTGCTGTTAAACCCACGTACATACTCTATGGGACAAGAATACTTGCAGGTTTTCAGATCTGTTTTATGCTTTATTTGTTGCAGTTTTTTCTTTAGTTTATACGATGCTGCCACATGTATATGAGACCTGTGGGTAAATCTGTGTGCTAAAGACTAATCTTGTTTTTGTGCTTTGGCTTTCAGGTGAGGGACTGGACTATGCTGAGAGTGTCAGGAAGCTGGGACCCCTCTGTGATGCTGTTCATACACATTTCCTGTCATTGTCTAATGAGAAGTACCAGGAAGCTTTTCATGATTGGTTTCAGTGGACCAACAACTGTGAGGTAGAGGTTTTGGTAATTGCCTACAGCATGTAGCGTTATTTGTATAGGAATTGCATATACTGGTGTTTTTTCTTAGGGCTCATGCACACGACCGTATACCCTCCGAGACATACGGTCCGTGAGCATATGTCCCGGAGCGGCATACATCGTGCGAAAGGGAGCGCACAGCATCATAGGTTACTGTGATACTGTGCGCATCGG
The DNA here is from genome assembly GCF_014858855.1 of Bufo gargarizans. Lineage (NCBI taxonomy): Eukaryota > Metazoa > Chordata > Amphibia > Anura > Bufonidae > Bufo > Bufo gargarizans. The sequence continues at coordinate 364,165,777 of NC_058083.1, read as the reverse complement.
GCCGCCGCGGGACTATTGTCCTGCGCTCATATGATCAGATTAGTGCAGGACAGTAGTCCCGCAGGCGGCCCGATGCGCACAGTATCATAGTAACCTATAATGCTGTGCGCTCCCGTGCGCACGATGTATGCTCGCGGTCCGTATGTCTCAGAGGGCATACGGTTGTGTGCGTGAGCCCTTAAACAGTTCTGCTAAGGCCAAGTAGGGGGTCTACTTTGTCCATATCAGAGCTCAGTTTAAAACAATTACCCTCGTCATCATCAATGAATCATGCAGTGGCTAGGGAAGATGTTAGATTCAGTTACCTTTGGTTAGAGGTGATCTTTATGACAATGCACTTTACAAGGCTCTAGTGCAGGCATCCTCAAACTGTGGCCCTCCAGCTGCTGTAAAACTACAACTCCCACAATGCCCTGCTGTAGGGTGATACCTGTAGGCTGTTCAGGCATGCTGGTTGCATTGCTAGTGCATTTCTCGGGGCTTCCGATTTAAATATTGATTCTTTCTTTGGCATTATTTACAGATGATATAGTTTTGTTTTTGGCATATCTTGTGAGAGACTTTTCTGGAGTTATTGGTTGAGGTTTCAGGGATTTCTCTATTGTTAAGATTAATTGGTACATGTGAGAAGTTTCATTTCTCACCCATATTCATTGGGGGCACAGGAACCGTGGGTATAGCTATGTCCTCTAGGAGGCGTTGACACTAGATAAAACTGTTAGCCCATCCCACGGCAGCTATACCCCCTCCAGCCTGGAGAGAGATCTTCAGTTTTTTCTAGTGTCAATAGGAGGCAAGACCTCACTGCTCTGTATAGACCTTTCTCTCATCTGCATTTGAACGGGGTATTCGTTTTGTGGCGCTCCGGTCCCGACTTGGCGCCCACCGCATCCCTCCTTCTACAGGGATTCCTTCCATTGGTCCTGGGTGTGCTAACGGTATCTACACAAAAGTTTCCCACCTTTCTCTTCCGAGCAAGAGATCCGGAAGCATGCGGCGTGGAAGCCCTGATATCTCCTTCACAGGAGTTCTCCCTCCTTACGTGTTTTCCCCCCTCCCCCTCCTACCCAGGGTTCTATGGAAGATCAGGATGGAGGGCATTCCGACAATCCTAATCGCTCCGGATTGGCCCCGTCACGCGTGGTACGCTGACCTCGTTCTCCTTCTAGGAGACGTCCCTTGGTCACTGCCACTCAGAAACAACCTTCTTTCTCATGGTCCGGTCTTACATGAGCATTTAAGGTCTTTTCTTTTAACGGCGTGGCTATTAAATCCACCATTCTGATATGGAAAGGGTTTTCGATGGACATCATCCGCACTATGATTCAGGCCAGAAAGCATGCATCATCCAGGATCTATTATAGGACCTGGAGGTCCTTCCTGGGCTTCTGTGGAAGCCTGGACATCCTCTCACTCCGTTTTTTCTCTCCCCACGGTCCTGTCCTTTCTACAATCAGGGTTGGACCTTGGTTTTGCCCTTAGTTCTTTGATGGGTCAGGTGTTGGTGCTTCTGTTGTGGTAAAAATATTAATAGTTGTAATCAGCCCGCATCAAAGTTAGTGTAAGGAAAAGGCAACTCCATCCTCCATCAGCTACAGCCAGAGAACCACACCAATGCTACCATCTTGATTCAATTCTCCTGACCATCTCCTCCCTCCTCCATGCCCAGTCCGTCCTTTTTATTGTCCAAGCAAAAGGTGTGCAAGGGGCTGGCCCAAGACAAGGATACAGGAAGTGATGACATATCAAAGGACAGGGAGGGGCAGCCAATGTGGCTGGGCAGACAATGGACACACCCCATCCCCGTATAAGGAAGGATGAGTCATGCCCATTACCCGACCAGCCAGGTGGCCGCCCACCCCCATCACTGTCAGCATGGACCTCATTTAACCTCCTCAGGACCGCCGTACGCAGGATTGCGTCCTGCCGGCGGTCCTGCTCTTCTGGGTGGACGCATATACGTGTCCTCCCGCGAGAGCCGAGATTTCCTGTGAACGCGGTAAGCGAGTGGATCTCCAGCCGGAAGGTAAGCGAGTAAGCGAGTGGATCTCCAGCCTGCCAGCGGCGATTTTTTTAACCCCTAACAGGTATATTAGACGCTGTTTTGATAACAGCGTCTAATATACCTGCTACCTGGTCCTCTGGTGGTCCCTTTTGTTAGGATCGACCACCAGAGGACACAGGTAGGTCAGTAAAGTCACACCAAACACTACACTACACTACACCCCCCCCCCCCTTCACTTATTTACCCTTTATAAACCCCTGATCACCCATGATCACCCCATATAAACTCCCTGATCCCCCCCCCCCTGTCATTGATCACCCCCCTGTCAGGCTCCGTTCAGACGTCCGTATGATTTTTACGGATCCACGGATACATGGATCGGATCCGCAAAACACATGCGGACGTCTGAATGGAGCCTTACAGGGGGTGATCAATGCCAGGGGGGTGATCACCCATATACACTCCCTGATCACCCCCTGTCATTGATCACCCCCCTGTAAGGCTCCATTCAGACGTCCGCATGATTTTTACGGATCCATGGATACATGGATCGGATCCGCAAAACACATGTGGACGTCTGAATGGAGCCTTACAGGGGGGTGATCAATGACCGGCGGGTGATCACCCATATACACTCCCTGATCACCCCCCTGTCATTGATCACCCCCCTGTAAGGCTCCATTCAGACGTCCGCATATGTTTTGCGGATCCGATGTCACGAGGGTGTCAAGAGCCACGTCTGACTCCGTTATACCCGGGGTCAGGAAGTCGCAGCGGGTGGCTGCGCGCTCTATGTCTAAAGATCACGTTGTTTCTTAGTGATTGTTTTCTGTGTTTGCCTTGCAATCCTTTTTGTCTCACTCAGGGATCCGTAGCTTCTCCTCCTCAGCTGTTTCTTGTCTGCCACTCCCAACCTCCTTATATTCTCCTCTCACACTTCTCTAGTTGCCAGTTATAGAGCTTCCTGCCTGGACTTCTATACTGACCCATTGGAGCTGTGAATCCTGGTTGTTGTTCCAGAGTGCTACCCTCCGGATCCCTGTTGGGCTTTTTGTTGTCTCCTGTTGTCGCCCATCTGGGATTATATGTTTAGTCTGTATTGTCTGTCCTCCCCTTGGTGTTTTCCTTTAGAGCTAGTGGTGCGGACTAGTGTTCCCACCGCCCTGTTCACTGTCTAGGGCTCATCTTAGGGAAAGCCAGGGTTTTAGGCACGTGATCGGCGTACGGGTGAGGAACCCGTCTAGGGACGTCAGGGCAGCCAGGTGCCAGCCGCAAGGTGAGTCAGGGGTCACCACCTTCCCTCTCACTTGGGCAGGGCCTTCCTCTTTCCCTCCCTCTGTGTCACGTATGTGATAGTCACGCCGATCGTGATATTGGGGGGGGGGGGGGGGGGGGGGAAAACTTTTTTTTTTCTCTCTACTTAGAATCCAATATGGATCCTATTGCTGCTTTGGCAAAACAGCTTCAAGGCCTGTCTTTGGAGGTGGCAGGATTGAAGGCGTCTGTCCTCCAACAACAGCAGCAAATGCAGCAGACCGCAAGCCCAGCTTGTTACAGAACCCAAGGTTGTTCTTCCTGACAGATTTTCTGGGGGAAGGGACAAATTTGTGACGTTCCGTGAGGCCTGCAAATTATATTTTAAGCTGCGCCCTTACTCCGCAGGTAATGAAGAACAGCAGGTGGGGATTGTTATTTCCCTGCTTCAGGGGGACCCGCAATCCTGGGCGTTCTCGTTACCCCCTGGTTCCCAGGCTCTCCGGTCAGTGGAGGGATTTTTTGGGGCTTTGGGTCTCATATATGATGACCCTGACCGAGTCGCCCTGGCTGAGTCGAAGTTACGGAGACTCCTACAGGGAGATCGGCCAGCAGAGGAATATTGCTCAGAGTTCCGTAGGTGGGCTACGGATACTCAGTGGAACGACCCGGCTCTCAGGAGTCAGTTCTGCTCTGGGTTATCTGAAAGGGTTAAGGATGCGCTGGCGCTGTATGAGACCCCCCTTTCCCTTGATGCTGTTATGTCCCTCTCTATCAGAATAGATAGACGTCTTAGGGAGAGATTGAAAATTCCTGAGCAATTGGTAACCTCTCCCAAGCAGCAGTTAGTCTGTACTGACTTAGATGAGCCTATGCAGCTAGGAGGAACTTCTCGTCAGGTCCGTCCTCCTGAGGTTCGCGGTAGGTGGGGGGCTTGTTTTTTCTGTGGGGGGAGGGGTCATTTCATTAATGTCTGTCCCTCCTTTCTCAAAAACAAAAGACCGTCGGAAAACTACTAACCCTAGGCTGTGCGGAGGATGTCAGCCGGGGGGTATGTTTCCTCCATACGAACATCTCAATTTGTGTTGCCAGCGGTTATTGTTTTTGGTGTTAAGACGGAGTCTATTTCTTTTTTTTCTAGACAGTGGAGCAGGGGTAAATTTGATAGATGCCCATTTTGCCCGCACTAGGGGTTTGTCTCTCTGTACGCTGCAGAGACCTATACCCATATTCGCTATTGATTCTGCTCCTCTGTCTCAGAGAAACCTCACTCACATTGTCCATAACTTACACCTTCGGGTAGGGGACCACCATAATGAGTGTCTTTCATGTTATGTTCTGGAGGGCCTTCCCTCTCCTGTGGTATTGGGTCTTCCCTGGTTGGTAGCGCACAATCCAGTGGTGGATTGGCAGGCCAGGGAGATATTGGAGTGGAGTGAGCATTGCAGAGAGAATTGCTTAAATAACAATTGCTTAATCGCCTCCATAGCTTCCCTACCTACATTTATTTCGGACTTTGAGGACGTTTTTTCTGAAAAGGGTTGTCAGAAGCTACCACCTCATCGTCCTCATGATTGCCCGGTTAACCTGATTCCCGGTGCAAAATTACCCAAGTCCAGGTTGTATAATCTTTCGGGTCCCGAGAGACAAGCCATGATAGATTATATCTCCGAGAGTCTGGCTAAGGGACACATCAGACCCTCTTCTTCACCCGTGGCTGCAGGGTTTTTCTTTGTTAAAAAGAAAGATGGGGGCCTGCGTCCTTGCCTAGATTTCCGTGAGCTAAACCGGATAACCATCCGAGACCCATACCCTCTTCCTCTCATTCCTGACCTTTTTAATCAGATTGCGGGTGCTAGGTGGTTCTCCAAACTTGATCTTAGGGGGGCCTACAATCTGATTCGTATCAAGGAAGGGGATGAGTGGAAGACAGCTTTTAACACCCCTGAGGGGCATTATGAAAATTTAGTCATGCCTTTCGGTCTGACCAATGCCCCTGCTGTCTTCCAACATTTCATTAATGATATTTTTAGTCGTCTCATCGGCAGGTTTGTAGTCATATACCTAGATGATATCTTAATTTATTCGGCTGATCTGAAAACACATGAAGTACATGTCAGGCAAGTACTGCAGGTCCTACGGACGAATAAATTATATGCGAAAATTGAAAAATGTGTCTTCGCCGTTCGGCAAATACAGTTCCTGGGATATCTATTATCTGCTTCAGGTCTCCGTATGGATCCTAGGAAGGTCCAGGCAATTTTAGATTGGGATCTTCCTGAGAACCTTAAAGCTCTACAACGGTTTTTGGGTTTCGCAAATTTCTATAGAAAGTTCATTAAAAATTATTCAGTGATCATTAAAACCCTTACTGACATGACTAGGAAGGGGACTGATTTTTCTAAATGGTTTGACGCCGCTAAAATTGCATTTTACTCTAAAAGAGAGATTTACCTCGGCGCCTGTTCTAATTCAACCTGATGTCTCCCAGCCTTTTATTGTTGAAGTAGATGCGTCAGAGGTGGGAGTGGGGGCTGTATTGTCTCAGGGTCCGTCTCCTGTCAAATGGCGTCCTTGCGCTTTCTTTTCCAAAAAGTTATCTACAGCAGAAAAGAACTATGATATTGGAAATAGGGAACTGTTGGCGATTAAACTGGCATTTGAAGAGTGGCGTCACTTCTTAGAGCGAGCAATCCACCCCGTCACGGTGATTACGGATCACAAAAACCTTCTGTACCTAGAATCGGCTAAGCGTCTCACCCCTAGACAAGCTAGGTGGTCGCTATTCTTTACCAGATTTAACTTTGTAATCACCTATCGTCCTGGGGCAAAAAATACCAAGGCAGACGCATTATCTCGTAGTTTCCCTGGAGGGGGTAATGTTAGTGATCCGGTACCTATTTTACAAAGAGGAGTGGTTGTCTCTGCTGTACACTCTGTTCTAGAGGGAAAAGTGTTAGAGGCCCAGGGGGACGCCCCGGCCTCTTGTCCCTCAGAGAAATTGTTTGTACCGTTAAACCTGCGTCTTGAATTATTAAAGGAACATCATAATTCGGCACTTGCTGGGCACCCGGGTAGTAAAGCAACCTTGGAGCTATTGTCTCGTCGTTTTTGGTGGCCAAGGTTGCGTCAGGATGTAATGGATTTCGTGTCTACTTGTTCTACTTGTGCACGCGCGAAAGTCTCTCATACACGTCCAGCAGGGTCTTTATTGCCACTTTTCATCCCCAATAGGCCATGGACACATCTGTCAATGGATTTCATCACTGACTTACCGTTGTCTGTGGGTAAAACAGTTATCTTGGTAGTAGTAGACAGGTTTAGCAAAATGGTACACTTTATTGCGCTACCCGCACTTCCTAATGCTAAGACTCTTGCTCAGGTGTTTATCAGTGAAATCGTGAAGCTTCACGGGGTCCCTTCCGATGTGGTTTCGGATCGGGGAACCCAGTTTTTCTCGTACATTCCATTGGGGGACACAGACCATGGGTATAGCTTAGAGGTATTACTAGGAGGGACACTATGCAAAAACGAAGCTCCTCCTCCTCGGGCTATACCCCCAGACACCTCCAGGAGGACTTCAGTCTTTGCTTAGTGTCTGTCCAAGGAGGTGACGCTTACTCTTCTCCTGTTTGTTATTTTTTTTTTTTCTGTTTTCAGATGGGGACGCAGGTCAGCATTGCGCTTTCCTGGCCCCCGTGGAGTGTCTGCCACCGTCTTTCGACGTGTCCTGGCTACCTCCCATCCCCCCACAGAAGAAAAGTGGATCCAGGCTCAACATGTCAGCTCTGGCATCCCACCAGCTGCTGGGACGCCTGCTGCCTACCCTCCTCCAGAGCACTGTTCTCCTGGATTGGAGTCAGAAGTCTGAAGAGGCGCATCCCTGCTGGTCTGGACATCGAGGGAGCATGCTGAGCAGATAAGTATTGCCCAGTCCCTCCCCCTCCCTCTGTGTCTGTTTGTCTGTGGCTACCTGGGTGAGCTTGAAGAAGGATCCTGAACTGGAGTACTGGCATCTCTTCCCCCTTAAACTGTGGGCTTCAGCGCTTCTCTCGTCGGGCCTTGGCTGCTGCGCTCTCTCAGCGCCCGCCGGCAGGCCGCTCCTCCATGGCCTCGTTAACCCCTGCTGCACCACGTGTTTGTTTAAATCGCACGCGCGCATATTTTTGCGCATATTTTTTCGCGCACTTTTTTCGCGCCATAGTGACGCGTTCGGGGGGGCGGAGCCTCGGCATGCCGCTCTGACTCTCCTTACACCGGAGACTCTGTTTGCTCACGGCCGTGCAGCTCCTCATCTCTCTACACCGGAGACTTCTGCTAGCGTTGCCTGGGTGGTAGGAGAACAGCTTGCTCTGCTCCTGATCTTTGCAGCAACTGGTAGGAGATCTTTTACTGTGGGGTTCCATCATGCCAAAGCCTGGGGCACTTAAATCTGCCAAGGCCTCCTCTCAGGCTCTTTTGGGGTCATGCAAGGTGTGCCTTCTGCCTTTTTCTGCCTCTGGCACCTGTGACTCGTGCCCTGCTCCTGGACAGGATCAGCCTCCTTCTCTTGCTCAGCCCAGTCCTCCCTCTGCCCCTGCGGAACCGGCGGTACCCGCCTGGGCTTCCGCCATGTCTAGTGCGGCAGCGGATCTGGCCCTAGTTGCCAAGGCAGCCATGTCCTTCATGGAGCGTATGGCAGCTACTACTCCAGTGGCGTCCACCGCTCCATCTCCTCTCAATGATTCTCACAGGGGGCGTCTGACGTCTAAGAGGCAGCGTGAGCGGCAGCATTCCTCATCGGATGACTCCGCTTCTCCCCCACGCCTTGAGGCATGCCCGGTTGACTCTCCCTCTCGTGGGGAGCGCAAATCCGAAGGGGAATTGTCCGGATCGGACGAGGCCACGGAGCGGGAACCCCTGCCTAAGCTTTCCACCATGGTATCCGAATTGGTGGAGGCTGTCCGTGACACTTTTAATATCCACGGAGATTCCACTCCCTCCACTAGTCGGGAGTTCTCCCTCTTTCCGCCCAAAAGGCCCGAATCCGCGGTGTTCCCCGTTCATGAGGAATTCACAGCGGTCATATCAAAGGCTTGGGACCGACCCAATCAGAAATTTTCGGCCACCAAGCGCATGGATACGCTTTACCCTTTCCCCTCTGACTCGGTGGAAAAGTGGACTTCTTCCCCTAAGGTAGATCCTCCGGTGGCCAGGTTGGCCAAGAACACGGCCCTTCCTGTCCTAGACGGTTCCTCCCTGCAGGATGCGGTGGACAGACGCCTGGATTCACTTTCCAAGTCCATCTTCTCTCTGGCGGGCACTTCCCTGCGACCGGCTTTTGCGTCGGCTTGGGTTGCCAGAGCCCTTACGGCGTGGTTGCGGCGCCACCACCAGGATCTGACGGAACAGGGCGCCCCTGCAGACACTTTGGAATTTATTCTCCAAATGTCTCAGGCTTCTAAATATCTCTGTGAGGCTTCAATGGATATCGGTTCCCTATTTGCCCGTATTTCGGCCCTCTCGGTCATTCAGCGTAGAGAGGTTTGGTTGAAGGTGTGGGATGCTGATGCTTCTTCCAAGCGTTCCCTCGCTAACCTTCCCTTTGAAGGATCTAGACTCTTTGGAGCCCAGTTGGACGAATTCATTTCTGCCGCAACGGGGGGCAAGAGTACTCATCTGCCTCAACCCAGATCCAAACGGCCCTTTCGATCTCGGGCTTCAGGGTTCCGGGGCCAGTCCTTTCGTCGCTTCTCCACAGCCAGGACGTCTTCGTCCTCGTCGGCTGGGGGATCCCAGGAATCCCGCAAGAAGCCTTTCTTCAAACCCCAGCCCTCTTGGCGACCACGGGCACAGTCAACCCGTCCCCCTGCTCCCAAGCAGCCCTCCGCATGAAGGGGTGCCCCCACCCCTCGTGGTGGGGGCCGTTTGCTCTCCTTTCAGCAGGTCTGGAGGGCTCACGTTCAGGACGACTGGGCTATGGAGATTGTGACGTCCGGTTACAAATTGGAGTTCGCGTCCAGCCCGCCGGAACGCTTTTAACCGTCTCGCGTTCCGGGGGATCCAGCCAGGGCCTCGGACCTCCTTTTGGCGGTCTCCTCTCTTCTGGACCAGGGTGTCATTTTTCCCGTTCCCCCGGAGGAACAGGGAACAGGTTTTTACTCAAACCTGTTCGTCGTTCCGAAGAAGGAGGGGTCGGTGCGCCCGATACTGGATCTGAAGCTTCTGAACAAGTTTCTAAGGGTGCGGAAGTTTCGCATGGAGTCCCTTCGCTCCAGTTATTGCTTCTCTGCTTCCGGGGGAATTTCTCGCGTCTGTGGACATTCAAGACGCCTACTTACACGTCCCGATTGCGAAGTCTCACCATCGCTTTCTGCGTTTTGCCATCTGGGGTCGTCATTACCAGTTTGTCGCCCTGCCTTTTGGGTTGGCGACCGCCCCTCGCGTTTTCACCAAGGTTTTGGCGCCTCTCATGGCGCTTCTTCGCACCAGGGGCATCTCGTTGTTGCCCTACCTGGACGACATCTTGATAAAAGCCCCGTCTCTTCCACAGGCCGAGGACAGCGTCCGAATTACCGTTCAATCTCTAGAACGGTTCGGGTGGCTGATCAATCTACCAAAATCCTCTCTGCACCCTTCCCAGAGACTCTCCTTCCTGGGGATGATTTTGGACACCTCGAGTTCTCGGGTGTTTCTTCCGGATTCCAAGTCCTCTCAGATTCGGAGGGCGGTGTCGCTCCTTCTACAAGCTCCTCGTCCCACCATTCGGGAGTGCATGCGGGTTCTGGGCCTTATGGTCGCCTCCTTCGAGGCGATTCCGTATGCCCAGTTCCACACTCGATTGTTACAACAGTGGATTCTTGCCCTATGGGACAAGACCTCTCGTGGTCTGGACGCTCCCGTCCGCCTGTCCCGGCACGTTCGGTTGTCTCTCCCCTGGTGGCAGGCCTCCCCGAATCTCTCATCAGGGAGGTCCTTCCTTCCGTTCTCCTGGACGATAGTCACCACCGATGCCAGCCTCATCGGTTGGGGAGGCGTTCTCCGGAACCTCACAGTTCAGGGGGTCTGGTCGACGGAGGAATCCTGTCTTCCGATAAACGTTTTGGAACTAAGGGCGATCTTCAACTCCCTCTCCCACTGGACTTCCCTCCTTGCGGCTCGGCCGGTGCGTGTTCAGTCGGACAATGTCACGGCTGTGGCCTACGTCAATCATCAGGGCGGAACGCGCAGTCGGGCAGTGATGCAGGAGGTGGCGAGGATCCTCCTATGGGCGGAGTCTCATGTTCCAGTGTTGACGGCGGTGTACATTCCGGGCGTCGACAACTGGACGGCAGATTTTCTGAGCCGCACCAAGGTGGATCCGGGAGAGTGGTCCCTACATCCGGAGGTGTTCGAGGACATCTGCCGCCGATGGGGCCGTCCGGACGTGGATTTAATGGCGTCCCGGCTAAACAACAAGGTGCCGGTGTTCCTGGCCCGCGCTCGGGACCAAAGGGCGTGCGGAGTGGATGCGCTGGTGTCTCCTTGGCAGCGATTCGACCTCCTCTATGTCTTCCCTCCACTTCCTCTGTTGCCGAAGGTGCTGCGCAAGATCGAGGCGGAGGGGATACTAACCATTCTTATCGCTCCGGATTGGCCTCGCCGCGCCTGGTTCTCCAACGTCGTCCGAATGTTAGCGGACGTTCCGTGGCCTCTTCCCGACAGAGAGGATCTTCTATCTCAGGGACCGCTCTTCCACCAGAATTCACGTCAGTTGCGTTTAACGGCGTGGCTATTGAGACCTACATCCTGAGGAAGAGAGGCTTCTCTGATGCAGTGGTGAGAACCATGATCAGAGCTCGAAAGCCGGCTTCTTCGCGGATCTATTATCGCACCTGGAGGGCCTATCTAACCTTTTGTGAGAAGTCGGGTTTTCCGCCGCTTCGTTTCTCTGTTCCGGTGGTGCTGGCCTTTCTACAGTCCGGCGTTGAGGTGGGGCTGTCGCTCAGTTCTTTGAAGGGTCAGGTTTCGGCCTTGGCGGTCTTTTTTCAACGGTCTATTGCCTTTTTGGGGCCTGTGAGAACCTTCCTGCAGGGGGTGGCGCATTCGGTTCCTCCGTATGTTCCTCCCTTACCCCCCTGGGATCTTAACCTGGTCCTGCGCGCCCTTCAGGATGCGCCTTTTGAGCCTCTGAGGGAGGTCTCCCTAGTCTTCCTCACCTGGAAGGTGGTTTTTCTGGTGGCCATTACCTCCATCAGGAGGGTTTCGGAGCTGGCCGCGCTTTCCTGTCGGGAGCCTTTTCTGGTCTTCCACCAGGATAAGGTGGTGCTACGGCCGGTTCCTTCTTTTTTGCCCAAGGTGGTTTCCCCGTTCCACCTTAACGAGGATCTTGTCCTGCCCTCTTTTTGTCCTTCTCCGGCGAACCCCAAGGAACGTGCTCTCCACTCCCTGGACGTCGTCAGGGCCCTGAAAGTGTATCTGGGGGCCACCGCCTCCTTTCGTCGTTCGGACTCCCTCTTTGTGGTTCCCGAGGGGTCTCGTAAGGGTCTGGCGGCTTCCAAGGTTACTGTGGCGCGGTGGATCCGTTCCGCTATTGCTGCGGCCTATCGCGCTCGTGGTCAGGTTCCCCCGTCGCGGATTACCGCTCACTCCACAAGGGCAGTGGGAGCTTCCTGGGCCAGACGCAATCGCGCCTCCGCCTCCCAGTTGTGTAAGGCTGCCACTTGGTCGTCCTTGCATACGTTCACAAAGTTTTATCAGTTGCACTCGCTGGCTTCGGCTGATGCTGTCCTCGGGCGCAGGGTATTGCAGGCCGTGGTGCCCGTTTAACGGTTGGACGTTTTTTCTCCTGGCGGTGTTGGTTTTTCCCACCCCATGGACTGCTTTTGGACGTCCCATGGTCTGTGTCCCCCAATGGAATGTACGAGAAAAGGAGATTTTTGTGAAACTCACCTGTAAAATCTTTTTCTCGTCTTTTCCATTGGGGGACACAGCTCCCGCCCGCTTTTTTTGTTTAGTTGGTGTGTTGGTTTCCATTGTGGTTTTTTCAGTTCTCCTTCTCCTACTGCTTTTGCAACGACTGAAGTCCTCCTGGAGGTGTCTGGGGGTATAGCCCGAGGAGGAGGAGCTTCGTTTTTGCATAGTGTCCCTCCTTGTAATACCTCTAAGCTATACCCATGGTCTGTGTCCCCCAATGGAAAAGACGAGAAAAAGATTTTACAGGTGAGTTTCACAAAAATCTCCTTATTTCTAAGTTTTGGAAAGCTTTTTGTTCCCGTTTGGGGGTACACTTGTCCTTTTCCTCAGCTTTCCATCCTCAGTCGAATGGACAGACTGAGCGTACCAACCAAGGTCTGAAAACCAAGAGGTGTGGTCATCATATTTACCGTTAGCCGAGTTTGCCATAAATAATCGCTGTCAGGAATCCACTGGCAAGTCACCATTTCTTGGTGCATACGGTTTTCATCCCCAATTTTGTACTTTCAAAGAGGGGGGGTCTTCTGGGGTTCCCGAAGAGGAACGTTTTTCTTCATCTCTTTCATCGGTATGGCAGAAGGTGCAAGCTAACTTGAAAAATATGAGTGGTAAATATAAATGCATGGCCGATAAGAAACGGTCGCCAGGTCTGGACCTAGGAGTGAATGACTATGTGTGGTTGTCTACTAGGAATATTAAGTTGAAGGTTCCCTCTTGGAAACTGGGCCCGAGGTTCATTGGTCCTTATAAAATAGTAGCCGTCATTAACCCTGTGGCTTTTCGCCTGGAGCTACCTCAGACTTTTAAGATCCATAACGTCTTCCATAAGTCGTTACTCAAGAAGTATGTTCCACCTCTAGAACCATCACCGCTGCCACCTCCTCCTGTTATTATGGATGGTAATCTGGAGTTTCAAATATCCAGAATTGTTGATTCTCGTCGGGTCCGCCGCTCTCTTCAGTATCTGGTGCATTGGAGGGGTTACGGTCCCGAGGAAAGAATGTGGGTTCCAGCGTCAGAGGTAAACGCCAACAGGTTAATTCAGGCTTTCCATGCCTCTCATCCTGAGAGACCTGGTCCTGAGTGTCCGGAGGCCCCTCGTGAAAGGGGGGGTACTGTCACGAGGGTGTCAAGAGCCACGTCTGACTCCGTTATACCCAGGGTCAGGAAGTCGCAGCGGGTGGCTGCGCGCTCTATGTCTAAAGATCACGTTGTTTCTTAGTGATTGTTTTCTGTGTTTGCCTTGCAATCCTTTTTGTCTCACTCAGGGATCCGTAGCTTCTCCTCCTCAGCTGTTTCTTGTCTGCCACTCCCAACCTCCTTATATTCTCCTCTCACACTTCTCTAGTTGCCAGTTATAGAGCTTCCTGCCTGGACTTCTATACTGACCCACTGGAGCTGTGAATCCTGGTTGTTGTTCCAGAGTGCTACCCTCCGGATCCCTGTTGGGCTTTTTGTTGTCTCCTGTTGTCGCCCACCTGGGATTATATGTTTAGTCTGTATTGTCTGTCCCCACCTTGGTGTTTTCCTTTAGAGCTAGTGGTGCGGACTAGTGTTCCCACCGCCCTGTTCACTATCTAGGGCTCATCTTAGGGAAAGCCAGGGTTTTAGGCACGTGATCGGCGTACGGGTGAGGAACCCGTCTAGGGACGTCAGGGCAGCCAGGTGCCAGCCGCAAGGTGAGTCAGGGGTCAACACCTTCCCTCTCACTTGGGCAGGGCCTTCCTCTTTCCCTCCCTCTCTGTCACGTATGTGATAGTCACGCCGATCGTGATATCCGATCCATGTATCCATGGATGCGTAAAAATCATACGGACGTCTGAATGGAGCCTTACAGGGGGGTGATCAGTGACAGGGGGGTGATCACCCTTATCATTGTAGAACCTCAGGAATCATGACAGGTGCTCAGAAAGTCAGAGCTGCTTCAAAAAGCGGAAATTCACATTTTTGTACCATCGTTTGTAAACGCTATAACTTTTACCCAAACCATTTTTTTTTTGCCCAAACATTTTTTATTTTTATCAAAGACATGTAGAACTATAAATTTAGCGAAAAATTTATATATAGACGTCCGCATGTGTTTTGCGGATCCGATCCATGTATCCATGGATCCGTAAAAATCATACGGACGTCTGAATGGAGCCTTACCAGGGGGGTGATCAGTGACAGGAGGGTGATCAGGGAGTCTATATGGGTGATCACCCCCCTGTCATTGATCACCCCCCCCTGTGAGGCTCCATTCAGACATTTTTTTGGCCCAAGTTAGCGGAAATTTTTTGTTTGTTTTTGTTTTTTCTTACTAAGTATCATATTCCACTAACTTGTGTCAAAAAATAAAATGTCACATGAACTCGCCATACCCCTCTTGGAATCCAAATGCGTAAACATTTTTAGACATTTATATTCCAGACTTCTTCTCACACTTTAGGGCCCCTAAAAAGCCAGGGCAGTATAAATACCCCACATGTGACCCCATTTCGGAAAGAAGACACCCCAAGGTATTCCGTGAGGGGCATATTGAGTCCATGAAAGATTTAAATTTTTGTCCTAAGTTAGCGGAAAGTGAGACTTTGTGAGAAAAAAACTAAAAAAATCAATTTCCGCTAACTTATGCAAAAAAAAATAATTTCTATGAACTCGCCAGGCCCCTCATTGAATACCTTGGGGTGTCTTCTTTCCAAAGTGGGGTCACATGTGGGGTATTTATACTGCCCTGGCTTTTTAGGGGCCCGAAAGTGTGAGAAGAAGTCTGGGATCCAAATGTCTAAAAATGCCCTCCTAAAAGGAACTTGGGCACCTTTGCACATCTAGGCTGCAAAAAAGTGTCACACATCTGGTATCGCCGTACTCAGGAGAAGTTGGGCATTTTACATATTGTGTCATTTTACATATACCCATGCTGGGTGAGAAAAATATCTTGGTCAAATGCCAACTTTGTATAAAAAAATTGGAAAAGTTATCTTTTGCCAAGATATTTCTCTCACCCAGCATGGTTATATGTAAAATGACACCCCAAAACACATTCCCCAGCTTCTCCTGAGAACGGCGATACCAGATGTGTCACACTTTTTTGCAGCCTAGGTGGGCAAAGGGGCACATATTCCAAAGTGCACCTTTTGGATTTCACCGGTCATTTTTTACACATTTTGATTGCAAAGTTCTTCTCACACATTTGGGCCCCTAGATTGCAGTATAACTACCCCACAAGTGACCCCATTTTGGAAAGAAGACACCTCAAGGTATTCCGTGAGGGGCATGGCGAGTTCCTAGAATTTTTTATTTTTTGTCGCAAGTTAGTGGAATATGAGACTTTGTAAGAAAAAAATAAAAATAAAAAATAATCATCATTTTCCGCTAACTTGTGACAAAAAATAAAAAGTTCTATGAACTCACTATGCCCATCAGCGAATACCTTAGGGTGTCTACTTTCCGAAATGGGGTCATTTGTGGGGTTTTTCTACTGTTTGGGCATTGTAGAACCTCAGGAATCATGACAGGTGCTCAGAAAGTCAGAGCTGCTTCAAAAAGCGGAAATTCACATTTTTGTACCATAGTTTGTAAACGCTATAACTTTTACCCAAACCATTTTTTTTTTTGCCCAAACATTTTTTTTTATCAAAGACATGTAGAACTATAAATTTAGCAAAAGATTTATATATGGATGTCGTTTTTTTTGCAAAATTTTACAACTGAAAGTGAAAAATGTCATTTATTTTGCAAAAAAATCGTTACATTTCGATTAATAACAAAAAAAGTAAAAATGTCAGCAGCAATAAAATACCACCAAATGAAAGCTCCATTAGTGAGAAGAAAAGGAGGTAAAATTCATTTGGGTGGTAAGTTGCATGACCGAGCGATAAACGGTGAAAGTAGTGTAGTGCCGAAGTGTAAAAAGTGCTCTGGTCATGAAGGGGGTTTCAGCTAGCGGGGCTGAAGTGGTTAATACTGCTCCAGAGTGATCAGTATCTAATAAAGATCATTCTACTGGTTCTCATAGGTTTGAGATTATCTGCAAGGCATTGCTACGGCTATTGTCAGTATACGGTACAAGTATACTGACAAGGCAGATATGCATGTCTTAAAAGCAGATATGTATCCAGAAAGGGATAGCGCTCTAAACCCACGAGAAGGTTTTCATACTGACGGTTTTGCCACTGGTCCCGATTCAGCCAAAGTACCCTCTGCTAGAGTGTTCTCTAGCTAAATCCGACACAGGGAGACAGATGACAATCTATAAAACACACACACATCCTAAGATAAAATGTCCGCATAATAAAATTTCCACAACACTTCTATCCTAGGGGACACAGCTTTCCAGCGTCCCCTGGCTCCCCTGGTGCCATGAAAACCTTCCTTAAGGGAGTGGCACATACATTTCCTCCGTACCGTCCTCATCTACCGCCTTGGGATCTGAATATAGTTCTCTTAGCGCTACAGACTTCTCCCTTTGAGCCCTTGCTGGAGATCTCTCTCCGACTCCTGTCCTGGAAGGTAGTTTTTTCTTTAGGCGATCACATCCATCAGACAGGTGTCCCAGGTGGGGGCGCTGTTTTGCAGAGAACTCTTCATGGTTCTTCACAAGGATAAGGCGGTTCTCCGGCCCATTCCTTCTTCTCCAGAAGGTGCTCTCTGTTTTCCAAATCAATGAAGAAATTATCCTTCCTTCACTGTCCCTCTCCTTCCCACCCTAGGGAAGGGAGTTACATCATTGGACATTGTCAGGGCTCTGATTATTATTTGGCAGCCTCCAGTCCCTTCCGGCGTACGGAACCCCTTTTGTCATCCGGAGGGTCCTCGCAAGGGATTGGCGGCCTCGAAGGTGGCAATTGCACGTTGGATTCGGTCTGCTAGTGCTGAAGCATACCGCGCCCGGAACAGGGTTCTGCCCTTAGGTATCACGGCTCACTCCACCAGCGCGGTGGGAGCTTCTTCAGCTCGGAAGATCATGCTTCGGTCGCACAGCTGTGCAAGGCGGCTACATGTCCTTCTTACACACATTCACAAATTCTACCAGGTGCCGGTTCAGGCGGCAGTTTCTTAGATGCCTGCAGGGACTCTTGGTTCCATGGGTCTGTTGTTTTTCCTTCCTTGTGCACTGCCTTTGGACGTCCCACGGTTCCTGTGTGTCCCTATGAATATGGGTGAGAAAAGGATATTTTCGTATAACTTACCAGTAAAATCTCTTTCTCGCTCTTCATTGTGGGACACAACACCCACCCAGTATTGTTGTTCAGCCACAGTTGCGGCAGTGTTGGTTAGAACCCCGTTGTTGGTTCCTTGGCATTGTTTGTGTTCCACGTTTTTTCGTTGGTTAACTTGCTCTCCTACTCCTTGTACACAAACTGAAGCTCTCTCTCCAGGCTGGAGGGGGTATAGCTGCCATAGGAGGGGCTAACAGCTTTTACTAGTGTCAACGCCTCCTAGAGGACATAGCTATACCCACGGTTCCTGTGTCCCCCAAAAAAGGGCGAGAATTTACTGGTAAGTTATACAAAAATCTCAAATTTTTTTTGGGTGAGGGGAGTGTCTATTGAAACTACTCAGGATAGTTTGGAAGGTATATAGATTGCCAAATGTTTTAAAGTATTTGGGAATTAACCACTTCAGCCCCGCTAGCTGAAACCCCCTTCATGACCAGAGCACTTTTTACACTTCGGCACTACACTCCTTTCACCGTTTATCGCTCGGTCATGCAACTTACCACCCAAATGAATTTTACCTCCTTTTCGTCTCACTAATGGAGCTTTCATTTGGTGGTATTTTATTGCTGCTGACATTTTTACTTTTTTTGTTATTAATCGAAATGTAACGATTTTTTTGCAAAAAAAAAAGACATTTTTCACTTTCTCCCTGGACTTTATGTGGCTGTCGTGGCCCATAAAAGGTAGGAACTAGTGTTAGGGACCACTCATGAAGGCGACCTTGACGTGGTGAGTGGCTTATTACGCTTTGGCCAAAATGTACACCAATGCCTTATTCAACATCCAGCATAAAGGCAGGGCAGAGTGCTGGTTGCAGTGTGCGATTGCATTTTGTGTTTTTACATTTATATCTCTATTTCGCCATAGCAATCTGCACCTGCTAGGGGTTGTGCGGGCTGAAATTTCCCATATTTTTCACTTTCAGCTGTAAAATTTTGCAAAAAAAACGACATCCATATATAAATTTTTCGCTAAATTTATAGTTCTACATGTCTTTGATAAAAAAAAAATGTTTGGGCAAAAAAATAAAATAAATGGTTTGGGTAAAAGTTATAGCGTTTACAAACTATGGTACAAAAATGTGAATTTCCGCTTTTTGAAGCAGCTCTGACTTTCTGAGCACCTGTCATGATTCCTGAGGTTCTACAATGCCCAGACAGTAGAAACACCCCACAAATGACCCCATTTCGGAAAGTAGACACCCTAAGGTATTCGCTGATGGGCATAGTGAGTTCATAGAACTTTTTATTTTTTGTCACAAGTTAGCGGAAAATGATGATGATTTTTTATTTGTATTTTTTTCTTACAAAGTCTCATATTCCATTAACTTGCGATAAAAAATTCTAGGAACTCGCCATGCCCCTCACGGAATACCTTGGGGTGTCTTATTTCCAAAATGGGGTCACTTGTGGGGTAGTTATACTGCCCTGGCAATTTAGGGGCCCAAATGTGTGAGAAGAACTTTGCAATCGAAATGTGTAAAAAATGACCGGTGAAATCCGAAAGGTGCACTTTGGAATATGTGCCCCTTTGCCCACCTTGGCTGCAAAAAAGTGTCACACATCTGGTATCACCGTACTCAGGAGAAGTTGGGGAATGTGTTTTGGGGTGTCATTTTACATATACCCATGCTGGGTGAGAGAAATATCTTGGCAAAAGACAACTTTTCCAATTTTTTTATACGAAGTTGGCATTTGACCAAGATATTTTTCTCACCCAGCATGGGTATATGTAAAATGACACCCCACAACACATTCCCCAACTTCTCCTGAGTACGGCGATACCAGATGTGTGACACTTTTTTGCAGCCAAGGTGGGCAAAGGGGCACATATTCCAAAGTGCACCTTTCGGATTTCGCAGGCCATTTTTTACACATTTTGATTGCAAGGTACTTCTTACACATTTGGGCCCCTAAATTGCCAGGGCAGTATAACTACGCCACAAGTGACCCCATTTTGGAAAGAAGACACCCCAAGGTATTCCGTGAGGGGCACGGCGAGTTCCTAGAATTTTTTATTTTTTGTCACAAGTTAGCGGAAAATGATGATTTTTCTTTTTTTTTCTTTTTTCCTTACAAAGTCTCATATTCCACTAACTTGCGACAAAAAATAAAAAATTCTAGGAACTCGCCGTGCCCCTCACGGAATACCTTGGGGTGTCTTCTTTCCAAAATGGGGTCACTTGTGGGGTAGTTATACTGCCCTGGCAATTTAGGGGCCCAAATGTGTGAGAAGAACTTTGCAATCGAAATGTGTAAAAAATGACCGGTGAAATCCGAAAGGTGCACTTTGGAATATGTGCCCCTTTGCCCACCTTGGCTGCAAAAAAGTGTCACACATCTGGTATCGCCGTACTCAGGAGAAGTTGGGGAATGTGTTTTGGGGTGTCATTTTACATATACCCATGCTAGGTGAGAGAAATATCTTGGCAAAAGACAACTTTTCCAATTTTTTTATACAAAGTTGGCATTTGACCAAGGTATTTTTCTCACCCAGCATGGGTATATGTAAAATGACACCCCAAAACACATTCCCCAACTTCTCCTGAGTACGGCGATACCAGATGTGTCACACCTTTTTGCTGTCAAGGTGGGCAAAGGGGCACATATTCCAAAGTGCACCTTTCGGATTTCACCGGTCATTTTTTACACATTTCGATTGCAAAGTTCTTCTCACACATTTGGGCCCCTAAATTGCCAGGGCAGTATAACTACCCCACAAGTGACCCCATTTTGGAAAGAAGACACCCCAAGGTATTCCGTGAGGGGCATGGCGAGTTCCTAGAATTTTTTATTTTTTGTCGCAAGTTAGTGGAATATGAGACTTTGTAAGAAAAAAATAAAAATAAAAAATCATCATCATTTTCCGCTAACTTGTGACAAAAAATAAAAAGTTCTATGAACTCACTATGCCCATCAGCGAATACCTTAGGGTGTCTACTTTCCGAAATGGGGTCATTTGTGGGGTTTCTCTACTGTCTGGGCATTGTAGAACCTCAGGAATCATGACAGGTGCTCAGAAAGTCAGAGCTGCTTCAAAAAGCGGAAATTCACATTTTTGTACCATAGTTTGTAAACGCTATAACTTTTACCCAAACCATTTTTTTTTTGCCCAAACATTAGTTTTTTTTTATCAAAGACATGTAGAACTATAAAGTTAGCGAAAAATTTATATATGGATGTCGGTTTTTTTGCAAAATTTTACAGCTGAAAGTGAAAAATGTCATTTTTTTGCAAAAAAATCATTACATTTCGATTAATAACAAAAAAAGTTAAAATGTCAGCAGCAATAAAATACCACCCAATGAAAGCTCCATTAGTGAGAAGAAAAGGAGGTAAAATTCATTTGGGTGGTAAGTTGCATGACCGAGCGATAAACGGTGAAAGGAGTGTAGCGCCGAAGTGTAAAAAGTGCTCTGGTCATGAAGGGGGTTTCAGCTAGCGGGGCTGAAGTGGTTAATTAAACCGTTTAGTCTCAGGATGAAATGCTGCAGAAAATGTCACACAGTTGAAGTGCTGTAATCTTGCGCATGTGCAAGTATGCCGCATGTCAGCGCCGGTATGTTGTTTTTTCCCTGTGCTGGCATCAGCCCCTGGGAACGAACTGCAGATGCGTTAGCTGTCATGCGGGAGTTTACCGCGCTTCAACTCTGTAATGTCGGGGGAGCAAGGAGGGAATTTTGAGTATGCATGGCCGTGCTGGGCATCTTCACAGTGGGCGTAGGTGAGCCCTTGAAATGTTGGTAACAGCTCCTTGGGCTTCTTTCTAACCTCATTTGCATGTATACAATTGTTTTTCTGACTAAAAAGCATTCACAGCTATGGAAAATGCATATTGCAGACGTGCTGGTGGCGATCTAGCTGCACATGTACACAGCTCTATACGCTAAAACTAGCTGGACGAGACTTCCGGTTCCGGCGCCGACATGGAGAGACATTGCTAACTTCAGCTCCGTGAGAGTCGGTGAATAGCAAGCTAAATCCCCTGTACATACTGGATATACTCTGGGGAAATTATACCTGCCGGTTCGGTGGGAACATATGGATCGCTACATCATGGATATGGTGACGAGGAATAAGACAAAAACCCAGAAGCTGGGAAAGCCTGCAGCGCGGGAACATGAGGCAGCTGAGGAGGAATCCTTCCCGCCCGCACAGCTATGTGTAATGGATGAACAATCTTCACACAAAGAGCCTGCGTCGCATGGGGGAGATCAGCAGGTAGACCATGTAAGGCTGGCAATTGAAGTTGCAAATCGGATCCTACCTGACCTGCAGGAGTCCCTGGCAAACACAGTTGGGCTGACGCTCCAGTCCTTAGAGGCGACCACAGCTGAGCATGGTAATAGGCTGGAGTGCGCTGAGAATAGAATCCAGGCGCTTGAAGAATCCTGCTCTGACCTTCAGATGATGCTGGAGAAAACGGTGAGCAAACCAAAACCCTTAAAATAAAAGTGGATGATTTAGAGAACCACTCACGCAGGAATAACTTGCGCATATTGGGCTTGCAGGAATCAATTCCAGCCCATGACTTAGCGCTTATATGTGAACATGAAATTCCGAAGACCTTAGAACTGGATAGTGCTTGCAAAGTGGAAAGAGCGCACCGCATAGGTCCAGACCTGAGGCAGGGTACAGATCGTAACTTAAAGGTGCCGTCTGCGCTAACAAGAAGACAGAGACATAGTGAAGTACCTAGACTTTACAGACAAAACAGCGATCATGCGAATGTACAAGCGCCAAAAATCCTCGCTAGAGATAAAAGGCCAGAAAATCCTAATCTTTGGAGACTGTTCAGCAGAGGTTCAGAAGAAGAGGAGGGAGTTTTCTAATATTTGCTCGGAACTGTACGAAAGGCGTACTAGATTTGCATTGCTGTATTCCGCAATATTGAAAGTCTTTCACACTGATGGTACAGCTTCTACTTCGTTTGAGGAAGTGCGGCAACAACTGGAGCTGGACATCTCAGATCAAAGGCCACTAGGTCGTAATCCGCGCCAAGAAAAAAGGGGAACAGAGGAGAATAGGGTACAGAAGAAGGCGTTTAGTATGCGGAAGCCGCCAAGCGACGGCGTGACATGATTCCATGTGGAACCTAGAGAAGTGGTGACTGTCACACTGATCTAATATATTTGTCTTTTTTCAGATTACAGGAGGCGTAGTGATGCATCTTATATGTTAGCATTATGTATGACCTTAGTTCATAGTTTTGTGTAGAATCTAAAGCAGGGATGTCAAACTGCGGCCCTCCAGCTGTTGCAAAACTACAACTCCCACAATGCCCTGCTGTAGGCTGATACCTGTAGGCTGTCCGGGCATGCTGGGAGTTGTAGTTTTGCAACAGCTGGAGGGCCGCAGTTTGACATCCCTGATCTAAAGCAAAACAGCACTTATCAGTTGATAGGTTGTGATATGCTTAGCACTGGTTTTATAATTGTCTTAAACCATATTATATGGGTAGACCGACCATGTAGGAAAAAAGTGGAGTCCGTTTTAACGATGGAGAGGTATATAACAGACAGAGGAGAGATGGTTATATATTGATTAGATGATAGTTTTAAATCACTGATCTGTACAGGGGTGGGGAGTTGGGAGAGGGTTGGAGGGGATGTTATTTTCATCTGGATATGTGCTCATACTTCTCATCCACATCTGATCCATACGACAAGTCAATTATGAGATTAACCCCTTAGTGACCAAGCCTGTTTGGGCCTTTATGACCAAGCGTTTTTCTTCCTTTTTTCATCGTCGCGTTCCAAGAGCTATAACTTTTTTATTTTTTCGTCTATATAGCTTTATGAGGGCTTGTTTTTTACGGGACAAGTTGTAGTTTTTAATGGAACCATCTTTGGGTACACATAACTTTCTGATTAACTTTTATTAACTCTTTCTGGGAGGGAGATGGGGGAAAATAGCAATACTGCCACTGCGTTTTTACATTATAAATTTTACGGCATTCATTTTTCGGTACAAATAACATAATATCTTTATTCTCTGGGTCAGTACGATTACAGTGATACTAAATACTTATAATATTTTTTTACATTTTACTACTTTTTTTTCCAATAAAACCCCTTTTATTAACCAAAAAAATGATTTTGCATTGCCACTTCACAAGACCCATAACTTTTTTTTTTCTTTTTCTATGAAGTTGTGTGAGGGCTTGATTTTTGAGGGACAACTTGTATTTTTCATTGGTATAATTTTGGAGTAAATGGCGCTTTTTGATCGCTTGTTATTACGTTTTTTTCGGTGGAAACTAAGAATAAATTAGAAATTCTTTATTTTTTTTATTTTTATTTTTTACGGCGTTCACCATAGGGGATAATTTATGTAATATTTATGTAGTCCGGGTCGTTACGGACGCGGCAATACCAAACATATGGGGGATATTTTCTTTTTGCAATTTTTTTCATTGAAAAGCGTATTTTCAATGAAAAAAAAAGCATATTTTTTTATTTTATGGAATTTTTTTATTTAATAAATGTGTATTTATTTATTTATTTTTTTACTACTTAAAAGTCCCACAAGGGGACTATAATATACAGTATTTTGATTGCTTTTAAAATGTAATGCATTATCTCTATAAGGCATTACATTTCAATAGCATTTCAATAGCGATGCTATTCAAACCTTGACCAGCAGGTGGCGCCAGAGAGGCACGGCCTGCTGGAAATAACTGAAGACAGGCTCGGGGCCCTGATCGGAAGTGAGGTAAGCTTCCGAACACATCAGCACCCCGCGATCTTATTTTCGGGGTGCTGATGGGAGACAGAGGCAGTCCGCTCCCTCTGTCACCACTTTACATGCAGCGGGCGCCATTGCGCCCGGCATGTAAAGGGTTAAACAGCCCGGATCGGCACTCCTGCCGGTCCGGGCTGTTAGAGCAGGGTCCCGGCTCTCATGTGAGAGCCGGGTCCGTGCTCCCCGCTGCACGGGGGAGCCGTGCAGCGCTTAGACCGGGCCGCCGTAAAAACGCGGCAGCCCAGCCTAAGGCCCCTTAGTGACCGCCGTAAAAACACGTATGGGTGGTCACTAAGGGGTTAATATCCTGGAATGTAAAGGGGCTTCGCTCCCCTGAAAAATGTAACATGGTCCTGAAACACCTGCGGAGATGTAAAGTAGATATTGCAATGCTCCAAGAGACCCATCTTGAGGAAGTTGACTTTGTTCGGATGGAGAAGATGTGGGTGGGAAAGGTAATAGGTTCTGCCTCCATAAGTAAGAAGGCGGGAATGCTAATATTATTTCACAAGTCCTTGAAATTCGAGACTTTACATCATATAGCTGACGTTGAGGGGAGATGGCAAGTGGCGTCTATAATATCTTCAGGCGAGGAATTATGTCTAGTTAATGTATATGGCCCAAATGGTGATAATGTTACGTTTTTTGATTCACTAAGCTCATGTCTTGGGTTGATTCAAAAACGTAACATTATAGTAGGGAGAGATATGAACACAGTCATGAACAGGGGCGAATATAGAAAGCCTGTGAGAAATCCGGAAAAAGGGTGTTCAGGAAGAGAGAAAGTACAGGAAAATTTGACCCGAGATAATGACCTCATTGATCCCTGGAGAATTCATAACCCGGAAGGACGAGAATTTACATTTTACTCGGCGCCCAATGAGTCATGGTATCGAATTGATTATCTATTAATCTCTGCTAGTATGCACAGCAAAATCCGCAATTCCAAAATTTTAGATATGGTTATATCAGATCACGCACCGATACAGCTAGATTTGAGGGATCAGGTTCGCAAAGGTTCAGACTACATCTGGCGATTTCCATCATTCTTGGGGGAAAATAATAACTTCATAGATTTATTAAAAGGGTGGCACATGGAGTTTACAGCAGATAATGCTCAACATGTCGATAATCCTATACTTTTATGGGACACAGAAAAAGCAGTGCTGAGAGGAAGAATTATATCATATGTGCATTCACTAAAAGCAAGAACAGCCAAAAAGACTAGATGAGGTCACAGAAACACTAAGGAAGAAGTATACGACTTTTCTCTTTTACCCCACTGACCAACATAAATTAGATTGGTATAGCAATAGTGAAGGAGATGCACAGGAATGCTGATCCTCCAAACAAGGGTGCTCACAGTCCCACAGTGTCACCCCACTGTTGAATAGAGTAAAGTATTATAGATAAAAAGGCTGGGCACACCTAGGATATGAGGACAAATGCTTTAATTGGTAAATATTCTGATAAAACAAAGTTGAATAAAATTACGTTGAATAAAATTACAATAGGGTATAGACCACAATCTAGATTAATTTAGGACATTCAACAACAGTACTCTAAATGGTAAAAATAGCAGCAATATAAAGAACAAAGTACATTAGTGACAGTGGAGGTGATAACGGTTAGTGATGATATACTCTATAGCTTCCGCAATAGCGATATATCCACTTGAGGGAAAATAGATAGACTCTGTTACTTTGTAGCATACATAGTGTTTGTGGATCCACCTGTGGAGAATAAGATAATTTGTAGCCAGCACAGTCCTGAGTTAACCCTCGATGTATCCAAAGAGAGGGGGATTTAAAGTGCCGTCAGTAAAATCCTTCAATAGAGTATTTGTTGGATACCAATAACCCGTACACTGTGCACTTCGTAATCAATAGATGTTTGTGAATATGTCATCGACAATAAGTGCACACCGTGTACCTAACCCGGCGGCGTCCCGCTAGCGATCAGGGTTTAGGTTAGAGTGGTGTGCCAACCTTGGCTGGATTACTATACCGGTTTTATAAATAAGAACAGTCTTACCGGTATATTGGATCTCCGGTCTTGACTGCGGATAAATTCTTCTGTCCAGGAGAGGCTTGCTCAGGTTAGTTTTTTCAGTTAGGGAGATATCGTCTTTACCGCGTTAGATGTTTGCTCCACGTGGGTTAGCTTATGCGAGCGGTGACGCTTTACTCCCTTCACCTTACGAGCTGGAGCTTCTCACTGGATTGTCGCGATGTCCTTAGGTAGGTCCGGAGATGTGGTGCACTCACATAGGTTCGGGGGTCAGACCCCCGATATATCGAGAATGCACTGCAAATAGCTTTGATATACAGTGGGGTGTGAAAGTTTGGGCAACCTTGTTAATCGTCATGATTTTCCTGTATAAATCGTTGGTTGTTACGATAAAAAATATCAGTTAAATATATCATATAGGAGACACACACAGTGATATCTGAGAAGTGAAATGAAGTTTATTGGATTTACAGAACGTGTGCTATAATTGTTTAAATAAAATTAGGCAGGTGCAAACTTGGGCACCACAATAAAGAAATGAAATCAATATTTTTTAGATCCTCCTTTTGCAGAAATTACAGCCTCTAAACGCTTCCTGTAGGTTCCAATGAGAGTCTGGATTCTGGTTGAAGGTATTTTGGACCATTCCTCTTTACAAAATATCTTTAGTTCATTCAGGTTTGATGGCTTCCGAGCATGGACAGCTCTCTTAAGTCACACCACAGATTTTCAATTATATTCAGGTCTGGCTGAGATGGCCATTCCAGAACGTTGCACTTGTTCCTCTGCATAAATGCCTTAGTGGATTTTGAGCAGTGTTTAGGGTCGTTGTCTTGTTGAAAGATCCAGCCCCGGCGCAGCTTCAGCTTTGTCACTGATTCCTGGACATTGGTCTCCAGAATCTGCTGATACTGAGTGGAATCCATGCGTCCCTTTGACAAGATTCCCAGTCCCTGCACTGGCTACACAGCCCCACAGCATGATGGAACCACCACCATATTTTACTGTAGGTAGACAGATGAAACGTCTGAGACAGCTTTCTGTATCCTTCCCTTAAACCATGATGGTGAACAATCTTTGTCTTCAGGTCATTTGAGAGTTGTTTTGAGACCCCCATGTTGCTACTCTTCAGAAAAAATTAAAAAAGGAGGGAAACTTACAATTGACCCCCTTTAAATACTCTCTCATAATTGGATTCACCTGTGTATGTAGGTCAGGGGTCACTGAGCTTACCAAGCCTATTTGAGTTCCAATAATTAGTTCTAATGGTTTTGGAATCAATAAAATGACAACAGTGCCCAAATTTATGCACCTGCCTAATTTTGTTTAAACAATTATAGCACACTTTCTGTAAATCCAATAAACTTAATTTCACTTCTCAAATATCACTGTGTGTGTCTCCTATATGATATATTTAACTGACATTTTTTATCGTAACAACCAACGATTTATACGGGAAAATCATGACGATTAACAATGTTGCCCAAACTTTTGCATCCCACTGTATTACTCAAACAGTTGGGGAATAAGGTATCTCTATCGGAAATCTATAAACGCCTGAGGGATAGAGAAAATAATAAAGCCTATGCCCAATTATGTAAGGGATGGAAGACGTTGTTGGGGGAAGAAGAAGATTGGAAGGATAAAATTATGCATGGTTGGTTAAAAACAAGGAAAGCAGTTGCTTGTGAGGGATGGAGGGAGTCACAATTAAAATTTATTCACAGAGCGATATATGCCTTTAACATCCCATCTTCAGATACCAACAAGACCAGGCTGACTAAATGTCCTAAGTGTGGTACTCCAAAAGCTACTCTGGATCACTGTTTCTGGCTCTGCTCAAAGGTTCGGCTATATTGGGAGTGGATCTTATCCTGGATCAAAGACACTTGGCAAATAGTTTTGCCTTGTGAGCCGGAGGTGATATTATTACATGTTTTTCCGGAAAATGTTAAGATTCCAGGGTTGGTGGATGGAGCGTTACTTGTAGCTTTGAGATGTTTATTATGCAACTGGTTAGTCCCGAAGACACCTTCAGAGGGAGAATTCCAGAGGCAAATGAGACACTATTTGCTGATGGACCAGCTGGAGGCAGAGGCACATAAAAGTCAGACGTCAACCAGATTTTTAAACAAATGGAATGCTTTTATATCTAAACATCTATCTACAGAGGATATTAACTCTCTTATGGCAAATTTCCAGCATACAGAGTGGTATTTGTTGAGAGATCTAAAAGGAACATTGGGGAAATTGAAGTTAGAATAAAGACATAAAGTGTCGGCAACATCTACACAGGTATATAAACAAAGGAGTCATAACCGTATCCAGATGGAAAGGGTGTTGGAAGTGGGGGGAGGGACAGATGTTGAGGGATTATTATATGTGTATTTTCTTATATATGTAAAATGGATACTATTTCAACACACATGTATTGTTGATCAATGAGATTGTCAATATTATTATTATGCTTTTGAATACTTTCAACTGAAAACTTTAATAAAATGTTGAATATGAAAAAAACTAGCTGACAGAATCCTTTTGAATATTTCAGATAAAGTTTGTAAAGAAGTACTTTGAGCAGCTAAGTTTGTAATCAGTATTATTTCTGTTAATTTCCTCAGGTGTTTCATAATGCCCTCTGTTCTCTGGAAAGCCTAGATGGGACCAAGATCTCACTGCATTTAATGAAGATGATATCGTGTCTAGAGCACTCTCTAGGTGATGTGAGTGTCCTATACCTAACAGTTATGTAAGTTGTGTGCTCATCTGTGACACAGGAAAACAAGTTACCAGGAGCTGCATCCTGGGATAACTTAGTGGTAGCTTGAATCTATTTGTCCACTAAAGCTGTTGCTCTGTGTTAGCAGTAGGCCAGGTTCAAATCACCGTTCAGTTTTCTGTTCTGATCCGTCAGAAGAACAGAAGAAAAGAAACAGCTCCATTATTTTGAGCATCAGTTAAGATTAGTTGGTGTCACTTCCGTCAGAGTTATTTTTGACTGGAGAAAAAGTGCTTTTTTTCCTGTCAAAAATAACTGATCTCCAACATAAGTGACTAACTGATGTTCAAAATAACAAATGCATTTTTTTTTTCTGTTCTTCAGCATTTTTTCCACATTTTTCCATACATGATATGCTAAATTAAATCCCATTACAGAATACAACTAGTTCTGCAAAAGACATGTTTTCACCTGACTATGTGAGCAAAAAAGTAAAAAAAAAGTTATGGCTCTTGGATTGGGATTACGGTAATTAAAGGGGTTGTCCAGGGGTAATCAAGTGAGATCACGGCATCTAAAGGGTCAAAAGACCTGCATCCTCTGTAGCCAATGAGGATTCCGGTTATTGCTTTCAATGCGCTTAGCCTCACTGAAGAGGCTGAGCGCATTGAAGCTGCAATTCTTCTTCTAACATAAGAATTGAGCAATAGTCAGTAATAAATGCATTAAAAAAATCCATGATTGTTAACCCCTTCCCGACCGCAATCTGTATATATACGTGATAGCTGCACATACCCCGTGCAGCTACCACGTATATATACACGTTCTGGCAGCTCTTTAATCCAAGCGCTGCAAAGCGCTTGGATTAAAGCTTCTGCCCCTGCCCTGCTGCTGTCACGGACAGCATACAGTGCAGTAATGCCGGCAAGGGACCAATCAGAGTGGCCCCTTGCCGGCAATCGATCCGATTGGTTAGTCTGTGCAGACTAACCAATCGGATCGCGGCAGTGTTAAAATGCCGGTTTCAGGCTCTGATCTGCGCTCTGCAGATCAGAGCCTGAAATCAGTGTCCTTGCAGCCCCCCATCTGTGCAGCCCCCCGCCCCCGATCTGTGCGTGCAGACACTTACCCCCCTGCCCCGATCTGTGCAGGCCCATCTGTGCCTCCTCCGTCTGTTCTAGTGCTGCGGCACTGCCCCCTCCTTGAGTCCGCCCCCTGCTGCCTTGTCATACCTCCCCCCCCCCCCCCAGCGCTGACCCCCGTCTGCCCCCCTGCTGTTTGATGGCGGCGGCTCCATTCCTGAGCCGCCGCCATCATCAGAGTGTCAGCTCTATGCTGACACTCTGCTGTAAATTCTGTGACCCCATAGATGCTGCGGCAGCGGCATCTATGGGGTTAATAGAGGGAGGGGGCTCCCTCTCTCCACCATCGGGGCTGCTGCGCTGCGATGGCAGCCTCGATGGTTGCCCTGGCAACCGGACGCTTTGCAAAAGCGTCCGCTGTTGCCACCTACAGGGCATCTGAATGTATTACACTTTGCAATGCAAGAGCATTGCAAAGTATAGTACAGCCATCAGCCCCACTGGATCTTCATGATCCAAGAGGGACTTGATAAAAAAAAGTGAAAAAAAAATAAAAGTAAAAATTATTAAATAAAAATGTAAAATAAAAAAAATAACATTTTCCTATAAAAAATTAAAAATGAAAAAACTACACATATTAGGTATCACCGAGTCCGTAACGACCGTCTCTATAAAGATATAACATGATAGACCCCGTCCGATAAACACCATAAAAAATAAAAAATAAAAACTGTGTAAAAAAAAAAAGCCATTTTTGTCACCTTACATCACAAAAGTGCAACAGCAAGCGATCAAAAAGGCGTTTGACCGCCAAAATAGTATCAATCAAACCGTCACCTCGTCCCGCAAAAAATGATACCCTATTTAACCACTTCAGCCCCGCTAGGTGAAACCCCCTTCATGACCAGAGCACTTTTTACACTTCGGCACTACACTCCTTTCACCGTTTATCGCTCGGTCATGCAACTTACCACCCAAATGAATTTTACCTCCTTTTCTTCTCACTAATGGAGCTTTCATTTGGTGGTATTTTATTGCTGCTGACATTTTTACTTTTTTTGTTATTAATCGAAATGTAACGATTTTTTTGCAAAAAAATGACATTTTTCACTTTCAGCTGTAAAATTTTGCAAAAAAAAAAACGACATCCATATATAAATTTTTCACCAAATTTATTGTTCTACATGTCTTTGATAAAAAAAAATGTTTGGGCAAAAAAAAAAAATGGTTTGGGTAAAAGTTATAGCATTTACAAACTATGGTACAAAAATGTGAATTTCCGCTTTTTGAAACAGCTCTGACTTTCTGAGCACCTGTCATGTTTCCTGAGGTTCTACAATGCCCAAACAGTATAACTACCCCACAAATGACCCCATTTCGGAAAGTAGACACCCTAAGGTATTCGCTGATGGGCATAGTGAGTTCATAGAACTTTTTATTTTTTGTCACAAGTTAGCGGAAAATGATGATTATTTTTATTTTTTTATTTTTTCTTACAAAGTCTCATATTCCACTAACTTGCGACAAAAAATATAAATTTTTAGGAACTCACCATGCCCCTCACAGAATACCTTGGGGTGTCTTCTTTCCAAAATGGGGTCACTTGTGGGGTAGTTATACTGCCCTGGCAATTTAGGGGCCCAAATGTGTGAGAAGTACCTTGCAATCAAAATGTGTAAAAAATGACCGGTGAAATCCAAAAGGTGCACTTTGGAATATGCGCCCCTTTGCCCACCTTGGCAGCAAAAAAGTGTGACACATCTGGTATCGCCGTACTCAGGAGAAGTTGGGGAATGTGTTTTGGGCTGTCATTTTACATATACCCATGCTGGGTGAGAAAAATATCTTGGTCAAATGCCAACTTTGTATAAAAAAATGGGAAAAGTTGTCTTTTGCCAAGATATTTCTCTCACCCAGCATGGGTATATGTAAAATGACACCCCAAAACACATTCCCCAACTTCTCCTGAGTACGGCGATACCAGATGTGTCACACTTTTTTGCAGCCAAGGTTGGCAAAGGGGCGCATATTCCAAAGTGCACCTTTCAGATTTTGCAGGCCATTTTTTACACATTTTGATTGCAAGGTACTTCTCACACATTTGGGCCCCTAAATTGCCAGGGCAGTATAACTACGCCACAAGTGACCCCATTTTGGAAAGAAGACACCCCAAGGTATTCCGTGAGGGGCATGGCGAGTTCCTAGAATTTTTTATTTTTTGTCACAAGTTAGCGGAAAATGATGATTTTTTTTTTTTCTCTTTTTTCCTTACAAAGTCTCATATTCCACTAACTTGCGACAAAAAATAAATAATTCTAGGAACTCGCCATGCCCCTCACGGAATACCTTGGGGTGTCTTCTTTCCAAAATGGGGTCACTTGTGGCGTAGTTATACTGCCCTGGCAATTTAGGGGCCCATATGTGTGAGAAGTACTTTGCAATCAAAATCTGTAAAAAATGACCGGTGAAATCCGAAAGGTGCACTTTGGAATATGTGCCCCTTTGCCCACCTTGGCATCAAAAAAGTGTCACACATCTGGTATCGCCGTACTCAGGAGAAGTTGGGGAATGTGTTTTGGGCTGTCATTTTACATATACCCATGCTGGGTGAGAGAAATATCTTGGCAAAAGACAACTTTTCCCATTTTTTTATACAAAGTTGGCATTTGACCAAGATATTTTTCTCACCCAGCATGGGTATATGTAAAATGACACCCCAAAACACATTGCCCAACTTCTCCTGAGTACGGCGATACCAGATGTGTCACACATTTTTGCTGCCAAGGTGGGCAAAGGGGCACATATTCCAAAGTGCACCTTTCGGATTTTGCAGGGCATTTTTTACACATTTTGATTGCAAAGTTCTTCTCACACATTTGGGCCCCTAAATTGCCAGGGCAGTATAACTACCCCACAAGTGACCCCATTTTGGAAAGAAGACACCCCAAGGTATTCCGTGAGGGGCATGGCGAGTTCCTAGAATTTTTAATTTTTTGTCGCAAGTTAGTGGAATATGAGACTTTGTAAGGAAAAAAGAAAAAAAAAGAAAAATCATCATTTTCCGCTAAATTGTGACAAAAAATTCTAGGAACTCGCCGTGCCCCCCACGGAATACCTTGGGGTGTCTTCTTTCCAAAATGGGGTCACTTGTGGCGTAGTTATACTGCCCTGGCAATTTAGGGGCCCAAATGTGTAAGAAGTACCTTGCAATCAAAATGTGTAAAAAATGGCCTGCGAAATCCGAAAGGTGCCCCTTTGCCCACCTTGGCTGCAAAAAAGTGTCACACATGTGGTATCGCCGTACTCAGGAGAAGTTGGGCAATGTGTTTTGGGGGGTCATTTTACATATACCCATGCTGGGTGAGAGAAATATCTTGGCAAAAGACAACTTTTCCCATTTTTTTATACAAAGTTGGCATTTGACCAAGATATTTTTCTCACCCAGCATGGGTATATGTAAAATGACACCCCAAAACACATTCCCCAACTTCTCCTGAGTACGGCGATACCACATGTGTGACACTTTTTTGCAGCCTAGATGCGCAAAGGGGCCCAAATTCCTTTTAGGAGGGCATTTTTAGATATTTGGATCCCAGACTTCTTCTCATGCTTTAGGGCCCCTAAAAATCCAGGGCAGTATAAATACCCTACATGTGACCCCACTTTGGAAAGAAGACACCCCAAGGTATTCAATGAGGGGCCTGGCGAGTTCCTAGAATTTTTTTTTTTTTTGCATAAGTTAGCGGATATTGATTTTTTTTTTTTGTTTTTTTTCTCACAAAGTCTCACTTTCCGCTAACTTAGGACAAAAATTTCAATCGTTCATGGACTCAATATGCCGCTCACGGAATATCTTGGGGTGTGTTCTTTCCGAAATGGGGTCACATGTGGGGTATTTATACTGCCCTGGCTTTTTAGGGGCCCTAAAGCGTGAGAAGAAGTCTGGAATATAAATGTCTAAAAATGTTTACGCATTTGGATTCCGTGAGGGGTATGGTGCGTCCATGTGGGATTTTATTTTTTGACACAAGTTAGTGGAATATGAGACTTTGTAAGAAAAAACAAAAACAAAAACAAACAAAAAATTTCCGCTAACTTGGGCCAAAAGAAAATGGCTGAATGGAGCCTTACCAGGGGGGGAGTGATCAATGACAGGGGGGTGATCACCCATATAGACTCCCTGATCACCCCCCTGTCATTGATCACCCCCCCTGTAAGGCTCCATTCAGACATCCGCATGATTTTTTACGGATCCATGGATACATGGATCGGATCCACAGAACACATGCGGACGTCTGAATGGAGCCTTACAGGGGGGTTATCAATGACAGGGGGTGATCAGGGTAATCAGGGTGATCACCCCCCTGTCACTGATCACCCCCTCTGTAAGGCTCCATTCAGACATCCGCATGATTTTTTACGGATCCATGGATACATGGATCGGATCCACAGAACGCATGCGGACGTCTGAATGGAGCCTTACAGGGGGGTTATCAATGACAGGGGGTGATCAGGGTAATCAGGGTGATCACCCCCCTGTCACTGATCACCCCCCCTGTAAGGCTCCATTCAGACATCCGCATGATTTTTTACTGATCCATGGATACATGGATCGGATCCACAGAACGCATGCGGACGTCTGAATGGAGCCTTACAGGGGGGTTATCAATGACAGGGGGTGATCAGGGTAATCAGGGTGATCACCCCCCTGTCACTGATCACCCCCCCTGTAAGGCTCCATTCAGACATCCGCATGATTTTTTACGGATCCATGGATACATGGATCGGATCCACAAAACGCATGCGGACGTCTGAATGGAACCTTACAGGGGGGTTATCAATGACAGGGGGTGATCAGGGTAATCAGGGTGATCACCCCCCTGTCACTGACCACCCCCCCTGTAAGGCTCCATTCAGACATCCGCATGATTTTTTACGGATCCATGGATACATGGATCGGATCCACAAAATGCATGCGGACGTCTGAATGGAGCCTTACAGGGGGGTTATCAATGACAGGGGGTGATCAGGGTAATCAGGGTGATCACCCCCCTGTCACTGATCACCCCCCCTGTAAGGCTCCATTCAGACATCCGCATGATTTTTTACGGATCCATGGATACATGGATCGGATCCGTAAAAATCATGCGGACGTCTGAACGGAGCCTGACAGGGGGGTGATCAATGACAGGGCGGTGATCAATGACAGGGGGGTGATCAGGGAGTTTATATGGGGTGATCAGGGGTTTATAAGGGGTTAATAAGTGACGGGGGGGGGGGGGGGGTGTAGTGTAGTGTAGTGTAGTGTGGTGTTTGGTGCGACTGTACTGACCTACCCGAGTCCTCTGGTGGTCGATCCTAACAAAAGGGACCACCAGAGGACCAGGTAGGAGGTATATTAGACGCTGTTATGAAAACAGCGTCTAATATACCTGTTAGGGGTTAAAAAATTCGGATCTCCAGCCTGCCAGCGAGCGATCGCCGCTGGCAGGCTGGAGATCCACTCGCTTACCTTCCGTTCCTGTGAGCGCGCGCGCCTGTGTGCGCGCGTTCACAGGAAATCCCGGCCCTCGCGAGATGACGCGTATATGCGTCGTCGTGCGCAGGGCTGCCACCTCCGGACCGCACATCTGCGTTAGGCGGTCCGGAGGTGGTTAAGACAATCGCCCAAAAAATAAAAAAGCTATGGCTCTCAGACTATAGAGACACTAGAACATCATTTTTTTGGTTTCAGAAATGCTATTATTGTGTAAAACTTAAATAAATAAGAAAAAGTATACATATTAGGTATTGCCACGTCCGTAACGATCTTCTCTATAAAACTATCACATGACCTAACTCCTCAGATGAACGCTGTAAAAATAAATAAATGAAAACTGTTCCAAAACAGCCAATTTTTGGGTCACCTTGCCCCATAAAGTGTAATAATGAATGATCAAAAAATCCTATGTACCCAAAAATGGTACCAATATAAACCTCCACACTTTCTGCAAAAAACGAGCCCCTGCACAAGACGATGGGCAGAAAAATAAAAAACATATGGCGTTCAGAAAACCAATCCAGCACAATCTGCCTTCCAAAAACGGTATGGCATTCCTTTCCTTCTGCGCCCTGCCGTGTGCCCGTACAGCAGTTTACGACCACATGTGGGGTGTTTATGTAAACCGCGGAATCAGGGTAATAAATATTGAGTTTTGTTTGGCTGTTAACTCTCAATGTGTTAAAGAAAAAAAAATTATAAAATGGAAAATCTGCTAAAAAAGTGCAATTTAGAAATTTCATCTCCATTTTCCTTTAATTCTTGTGGAACGCCTAAAGGGTTAACAAAGTTTGTAAAATCAGTTTTGCGTAACATGAGGGGTGTAGTTTCTACAATGGGGTCATTTATGGGGGGTTTCCACTATGTAAGCCCCACAAAGTGACTTCAGACCTGAACTGGTCCTTAAAAAGTGGGTTTTGGAAATTTTCTTAAAAATTGTAAGAATTGCTTCTAAACTTCTAAGCCTTGTAACGTCTTAAAATAATAAAATTACATTTCAAAAATGATGCCAACATAAAGTAGACATATGGGGAATGTTAAGTAATGAATATTTTATTAGGTATGACTTTCTGTTTTAGAAGCAGAGAAATTGAAATTTGGAAAATTGTGAATTTTTCCAAATTTTTGGTAAATTTGGGATTTTTTCATAAATAAAGGTGAAATATATTGACTCAAATATATGACTATCATGAAGTACAATGTGTCACGAGAAAACAATCTCAGAATGGTGTGGATAAGTAAAAGTGTTCCAAAGCTATTACCACATAAAGTGACGCATGTCAGATTAGTAAATTTTGACCTGGACACTGGGGCAGCAATGACCCTTGGTCATGAAAGGGTTAAAAAAAAAAAATGGAGTTTATAATTCCATATAATAAAAAAATAAATACCTAAATAACAAAAAATGAAAACATCATGGGTATCACCACGACCAAAAATGTCCGTACTGGGACTTCCGGGTAAGTATGGCCACATTTTAACAACGTCCTCCTCCTCAGCCAAATAATCTGCCACCATCGGCGTCCAACAAGGTGTCAGACATACCTACTAAGAAGGCATAAACCCTCCAGGACACAAAGATTAGAGGGAGACAGATAACATTGCCCGGAGTCCGCAGCAGTGAGCTGCACAGCACTGGTTTAGGCCGCTGCCTGCACCCGCTCCCTGCCACCCGGCCCCTTCCATCCGATCGTCTGGGCCAGCAACAGAGTAGCACACCAGGCGGGCCCTTTCCCAGGAAGGGGAGGAAGCGCAGGGGCCACAGATCCACTGCCAGAGCCCTGAAGGAAATCCTCACCACCGAGGCCGGCACCCTCCCACCCCCACTGTACAACACCAGAAGCTGGGACATAGTGCATCTGCCAGGGAGACCAGCGACCCCACACAGAACCCTCTCCTGGAGTGAAGAAGGTACCTTACCCGCAATACAGGGACTTGTGAGTACCTCCAAGATAGCGCTTCCCCGTCCATGCTGAAGTTCTCTTCACTTCTCTCCACGTGGTGAATTTTTGAGCCAACAGTGCCATCTAGTGGTGTATTCCTGTATAACACCATCTAATACTAATTCTACTGTTCCTGCAATTCTTTATGGCCAAACCTTGCTTTTTATTCCTATTGGTATAAATATTGTACCGGGTGAACGTACCGTGTGACCGTTAACCCATAAAAGGCAAATTGAGCTACGGATCTCTTACGCCAACTGAAATAGCTCTCCAGAATACCTCTGCAATCAGGCGAAGCAATCCTGACCAATTGGGACCCCAATATCTTCTATGCTGGCACATCTAAACCTATTAATGCGTACAACCGCGCAGAACACTGAGCAACTTCTTACCAATCGCTCACTTTTCCAGCGGTCATAGACCTCCGCATCAAATGGTTTAAATTACTCCAGCGGAAGAGAGGCCCACCCTCCTAATGTAAAGATCTGGTTCTTCTAAGGCCCCCTCTTGACCGACCTCACTCTCCCTACATAGGGCACAGGAATGGACTAATTCCTCATGGGACCCCAACCACAGAGACTACAACGCAAGATGCAGCCAAGTCAAATGGCTTCCAAATCTCAACCAACTAAAGTTTCCAATAAACCTACGCTGAGGAATAAACAGACACCTTTATCGTCCCAAATGGAGGAACAGGCTCCTGAGTCGCCACTCTCTTCGCAAGACTCTTCGCAAGAAATGATAACGGATGATATCACGCCACCAAACCTTTCACCTCCACACAGCCCGTCTCCTCAGCCACCCCAGGACAACGCACAGGCTGCGGCAGTGGCCCAAGAAGTGACCCGTCTACTGCTGCCACTGTTTGATAAAAGATTTGACGTCCTACACGCCTCCATTAACTCTGCAATGGCCCAGATCACCGCTAATACACAGAGGATCACAGATCTAGAAAACAGGGTGGTCACAGGAGAAACTAATATGGAGGCGGCGTTGGCCTCATTACGACAGTGCGAAGCCACAGAGACGCTGCTTAGAGAAAAACTGGAAGACCTGGAGAACAGGGATAGGAGAAACAATCTCCGATTTGTGGGAATTCCAGAGTCGGTGACTGGGGAGGCACTAACAGCTTATCTGGCACTAAAAATTCCGCAGGCCCTACAGCTTAACCTGCCAGCTGATCCTATGATAGTAGAGAGGGCGCACAGAATAGGACCACCCAGAGACCAAGGGGGGGGGTCGCCCTAGACCCGCAATTGCTAAATACGTCCACTGGGCCACCAAAGAAAAGATTCTCAGAGCTTACTGTAACCAACGACAAATGGTGATAGAAGGCCAGAGAATACTCATTTTCCAAGACTTTTCGGCATTGGTGACACAGAAAAGAAAAGCGTTTGTGGGAATATGCAGCTACCTCCATGACCGTGGCATTCGCTTCCAGCTCCTGTACCCGGCAAGGCTGCGAGTCCAACACGAGGGACGCACACACCTGTTTGACGACCCAGCGGACGCCAGAAGATTCTTCGGCCAACCAGATGCGGGATGAACATTCGTCACACATTGGGGGGAGAACCTCCTAATTTCAATTGGTCTGTGTTTCTGCCTTTTGAATTGCACTTGAATGCCCTACCAAGGGATGCCACTTGACATCCACTAATGTTTATCTTTGTATATTACAAGTTGTGTTTTGTGTTTCAGATTGTTAACTGTGATGCTCGGGACTTGGGGCCCCCTTCTCTACCGCGTAACGCCACTCTTGCTCGCTCGCTGGGACGGGTGGGAGAGGACCTCAATGTGACTGACCCTTCCGATGACTACCGTATACCCCCTTGGCCAGATGAGTACCACACTTGAATCCACCACACCCACCTACAACACCTCACCACATTTAAAACTGCTCACATGGAATGTGGCAGGGTTAAATACCCCAACTAAGAGAAGGAAAGTTGTGACACACCTTAAACGGTTTAAACCCGACATTATATTTCTCCAAGAAACGCACTGGAAGAAATCCTCCCAGTCTACACTAAAAGCCCCTTGGCTCTCTGAGTGTCTGACAGCCTCACACACCTCTAAGTCCAGGGGAGTGGCGATTCTGTTCAGACGTGGACTAAAATATGAGATACAGGACTCATCAATAGATCCAGTGGGACGTTACCTCCTTCTGGACGTATTGATAGAAGGTGTACCATACTCCTTACTAAATATATATGCCCCCAATTCCCCGAGCCCGGCTTTTTTCACCAAAATATCAGGGATACTCACCAATCGAGTGTCACGCAGGCTCATAATGGCAGGAGATTTTAACGCCACATTAAATCCACACTTAGACAGATCACACCATAGACCACAAACCTCACCGGCTTCCCGCGCGATATTACAACTAATGGACCGGTTACACTTATGTGACATATGGAGAACGATTCACGACAACACTCGAGAATATAGCTGCTACTCCAAAACCCATGATTCATTCTCACGAATTGATCTGATTCTGACCTCCACCACTCTGTTGGATAATCTGCTGGATACCACTATACACCCGATATTAATTTCGGACCATGCACCTGTAACAGTCACTATTCAAGCCTTGCAACCGCAAATAAGATCCCGCCTATGGAGGTTCCCCACATACCTTTCTGAGTCAGAGGACTTTAGGACGTACCTCAAGGTCCAATGGACTAATTACTTGGATGACAATGACGTGCATCTCGAAGACACCCCATTGCTATGGGCAACCTCCAAGGCGGTTATGCGCGGGCATGTAATAGCTTACATGGCACACAAGAAAAAGATGGCGAGGGATCGCTTCAACACGTTACATTGCAACCTTCTGTCAGCTCAGAAAGCCCATTCAGAGTCCCTCACACCTCAAACAAAACAGGCGTTCATAGATGCCAAAACACTATTAGATACATTCGTCCAGGGTCAGGCACACTGGTTTACCCGGTGCATACAGAACAAATATTTCCGCTGGGGCAATAGGGCGGGATCCCTGCTAGCCTCCCTAACTAAACCTTTTAAAAGCACTAAACCAATTGCACGAATCAAGTGCCCTGAGACTGGCCGCCTCTACTCTACGACAGATGAAATAACTGAGGTCTTTTTTAAATATTACGAGGACCTTTATAGGGCCTCCCCCACAGACCAGGGGAGAAATCGATCCTTCTTGAACTCCCTGTCCATGCCCTCCCTATCTGAAGAACAAAAACATATTTAGACGCTGACATTACTGAGGATGAGGTGAAACAAGCCATTTCAGAATCTCACAATCACAAAACACCAGGGCCTGACGGCCTAACTGCGGAATATTACAAGATGTTAGCACCAGAGATTATTCCAACCCTGACCACGTTGTACACACAAATGTACAAAGAGGGTGTGGAGGTAGACAGATTTACCGAATCTAGGGTGATAGTGATTCCCAAACCAAATAAGGATCCTGACCTACCACAATCCTACAGGCCAATAACCTTAATGAACCAAGACTACAAATTTTTTGCTAAAATCATTGCAAATAGATTGCAAACCTTTATTCCGACCCTAATCCACCCCACCCAGATGGGTTTCACACAAGGGAGACATGCAGTTAACAATGTCCGCAGAGTAGTAGCAGCCACAGTCGCGGCTCAGGACCCCACACAACCACAAATACTCCTTCTCGGCTTAGATGCCGAGAAGGCTTTCGACAAGGTGTCTTGGTCCTTCCTGCAAACCGTCCTAGATATCCGCGGCTTTGGCAACGGATTTAGGCAATTCATAACTAATACATATACCGATGTCACAACTATGATAACTATTAACGGGAAAAACTCGGGAGTCCTCGACCTCTTTAGGGGTACGAGACAAGGATGCCCCCTTTCCCCAATCTTGTTTAATCTGTCCCTGGATCCGCTCCTATACCATCTTCAATCCACGCATAGTTTTCGTGGGGTGACGATAGGTAACACGGAAATGAGAACGGCAGCATTTGCAGACGATGTCCTGCTGATGATCTCCGACCCCAAAAATTCACTTGAAATTTTATTGGCTGAGATCCAGGATATTGGTACTTTATCAGGATATACCATTAACCTGGACAAAACGGAGGCACTACTAGTGAGCGGACCTGGGAGGCCGATATGGACAAGGGCGTTCCCATTTTCATGGAACGATAAGACCATAACATACCTAGGGGTTTCTATCCCCAGAAAACCATCGCAATTGTATAACTGTAACATAGGACCCTATCTCTCTTCTCTGGAGTCTACCCTGGCGACCTGGAAACATTTCACACTCTCATATGTGGGGAGGACAAACCTTCTTAAAATGTCAGAGTTTCCCAGGCTATTGTATATCCTCCAAATGCTGCCCATCTGCCTTAGGCCTAAAGACGAAAAAAGGATATAGGATGTTTGTCTGGAATGGGAGGCGCCCTAGAATAGCTTGGCACATACTACAACAACCAAAATTAAATGGGGGCCTAAACTTTCCTAATATTAGATTATACAATATTGCGGCTCTGATGAGAGTGGTACGAGACTGGCTACACTCTACGTCGAAATACACTCTGGTTACGCTGGACCAAGCCTTTATTCCACATATAGCACTACCGAACCTACTGCATATCTCATTCGGAAATCTCCCTCAAATAGTAAAAACGAATCCTCTCCTCATGACAACATGGCGGGCATGGTGCAGGGCAAGAGTTCTGTGTAAATTACATGCATCATTTTCGGTGCATCTGACACTAGTAAGGAACCCCTCATTTCAGAACGGATCTTCCCACTCAACGTTCAAATGCTGGCAATCGCAAGGCATCACCAACATTGACAAACTTATAAGCACGCAAACACGAATGGTTAAACCACTCCAGGACTTGCAGAAGGAATACCCACACATAGTTTTTCCCTTTTTCCCATACTTACAAGCAAAAAGCTATATCAATGAAGTGATTTCCGCCTTGACGGAACGTGAGTGGAGTCCATACTTTAAAAAATGGTTCTCGAATCCCAATGAGGGGAAGAAACAAATTTCAACAAATTACAAATTCCTCCATGTACCAATTGACTATTCCACATCCACAGTTCCCATGACTAGATGGCAGACAGAGGTACCACAAGCCACCCCATCAGTGATACTCCGGGCACTGGAATTCTCATACAAACATTTACCTGTAGCAAGATACACAGAGATGATCCTACAAATCTGTCATAGATCATATCTGACTCCGAGAAGGGGGTTTAGAATGGGTATATATGACACCACCAATTGCTTTAAATGCGGGACTTTGGACGCTGGACTTTACCATTGTCTATGGGACTGTCCAATGATAAGAAAGTTCTGGGACAGAGTCATCACCTTCACTAACGCACACTTGACCAATTTTACCCCACGCGACCCACTTTGGGCGCTGTTCGGTTATTTGGATAAGGACAAATACAACTGCACCCCGGGATGTAGGAAACTGCTACACTTTGTGGCAGCGGCGGGCACCAAGGCAATTTTGCAAGTCTGGCTTCAGCCCACAATTCCCCCTTTTAAATTATTCTTGGAGAAACTATCTTATATCATGCGCATGGACTGGGTGGAGGCGTCACACCAAAAAGACAAAAAAGTAGAACATTTCTTTCAGGTGTGGGAAAGCTTTATTAATATACTGCCGTTACATATCCGTAAGGCCATACACGAATGCTTTTCGGGGACCACATGGTTTCTGCAACAGATGACAGCTGGCGAAGAACCGGTTCTACTATCCTGATTGGGGGGTGGGGGGGGGGATCATTGAGCCCAAACAGTCCCGAGCATCTCCGTTTTTGTTCTAGTCTTTTCTTTATTTGTCTGTGTCGTTCTCTAATTCACTACTACAGGGTACAATAGGAATGAGACAATATCAGGGCATCTACCCCGGGAGCCCACTGGGGATCATATCAGTCTATAATATTAAGGCTCACTCGGGGATGGCGGCTATTGTATCCCACGGAGGCGGACGGCTAATACTGACAGCTTAGTTGGGTTTTTGTCAGCCTCTGTATGTTCATGGACACTACAACTGGTAAATTACTTTGCACTTGTAAGAATGGATACCAATGGTAGCAGTGCGACACTGCCTTTGTTTGTATGTTTATTCTTTAAATATTTGAAAACTTAATAAAAACAGTTAAAAAAAAAAAAATGTCCGTACTATTAAAATATAAGATAATTTTTTTTTAAATACGGCGAATTGGCGAATTTGACATTTTTTGCATTGCTTCTCTTACCCACAAAATTTTTATAAAATGTAATAAAAAAGTTACACACACTCCAAAATGCTATCAATAAAAACTACATATTGTCCCGCAAATGAGCCCCTATACAACTCAGTAGGTATAAATTTATTTTTACACTATTTAACCACTTCCCATCTGGGCCATTTGCCCCCTTCCTGACCAGGCCTAATTTTGAAAAACTGACAAATCTCACTCTATGTGGTAATAACTTTGGAACGCCTTTACTTATCCAAGTCATTCAGAGATTGTTTTCTCGTGACACATTGTACTTCATGATAGTCAATATATTTCACATTTATTTATGAAAAAATTCCAAATTTATGCAAAATTTTGAAAAATTTGCAATTTTCTAAATTTCAATTTCTCTGCTTTTAAAACAGAAACTGATACCTCATAAAATATTTATTACTTAACATTCCCCATATGTCTACTTTATGTTGGCATCATTTTGGAAATGGCATTTTATTTTTTTAGGATGTTAGAAGGCTTAGAAGTTTAGAAGCAATTCTTCAAATTTTTTAGAAAATTGGCAAAACCCACTTTTTAAGGACCAGTTCAGGTCTGAAGTCACTTTGTGGGGCCTACATAGTGGCTACCCCCATCAATGACCCCATTGTAGAAACTACACCCCTCAAGTTACTTAAAACCAATTTTACAAACTTTGTTGACCCTTTAGGCGTTTCACAAGAATTAAAGGAAAATATAGATCAAATTTTTAAATTTAACTTTTTGGGCAGATTTTCCATTTTAATCCAATTTTTTCTTTAACACATTGATGGTTAACAGCCAAACAAAACTCAATATTTATTACCCAGACTCTGCGGTTTACAGAAACACCCCACATGTGGTCATAAACCGCTGTATGGGCACACAGCAGGGTGCAGAAGAAAAGGAACTCCACATGGTTTTTAGATGCCATGTCCCATTTGAAGCCCCCCTGATGCACCCTTACAGTAGAAACTCCCAAGAAGTGACCCCATTTTAGAAACTAGGGGATAAGTTGCCAGTTTTATTGGTACTATTTTTGGGTACATATGATTTTTTGATCATTCATTATAACACTTTATGGGGCAAGGTGACCAAAAAATTGGTTGTTTTAGCACAGTTTTTATTTATTTATTTATTTATTTATTTTTACAGCGTTTACCTGAGGGGTTTGGTCAAGTTACATTTTTATAGAGCAGATTGTTACGGACGTGGCGATACCTAATATGTA
This sequence comes from Bufo gargarizans, assembly GCF_014858855.1. Lineage (NCBI taxonomy): Eukaryota > Metazoa > Chordata > Amphibia > Anura > Bufonidae > Bufo > Bufo gargarizans. The sequence goes on along the minus strand of NC_058083.1, from coordinate 364,120,883 downwards.
TACTTTTTCTTATTTATTAAAGTTTTACACAATAATAGCATTTTTGAAACAATTTTTTTTTTAACGTGTCCATGTTCTGAGAGCTATTTTCAATTTTTTTTTATTTTTATTTTTTATAGCTTTTCTTATGTAGGGGCTCATTTTTTTGCCGGATAAGGTGACGGTTTTATTGGTACCATTTTGTGGGACACCTTTTTGATCACTTGGTGTTGCACTTTTTGTGATGTAAGGTGACAAAAATTGCTTGTTTTGACACTTTTTTTTTTAAATTTTTATTTTTTTATATGCTGTTCACCCGAGGGGTTAGGTCATGTGATATTTTTATAGAGCTGATACCTATACCTAATATGTATACTTTTCTTTATTTCACTTTACTTTAACACAATAATAGCATTTTTGAAACCAAAAAAATTATGTTTTAGTGTCTCCATGTTCTAAGAGCTAAAGTTTTTTTTATTTTTTTTGAGAAATTGTTATGTAGGGGCTCATTTTTTGCAGGATGAGGTTACGGTTTTATTGGTACCATTTTGTGGGACATACGCCTTTTTGATCACTTGGTGTTGCACTTTTAGTGATGTAAGGCTACTTTCACAATTGCGGCAGGACAGATCCGGCAGGCTGGTCTCCCTGTCGGATCTGTCCTTCCGCTGTTTCGCCGGACCGCCGCTCCGTCGCCATTGACTATAATGGGCACAGGGGCGGCGCTCCGGCGCCGTACGGCAGCGCACGGCGAAAGGCCGCCGGACTAAAAGTCCTGCATGTCCGACTTTTTAGTCTGGTGGTCTCTGACCACATACTGCCGTACTGCGCCGGAGCCCCGTCCCCATTATAGTCAATGGGGACGGAGCGGCGAAACAGAGGAAGGACGGATCCGACAGGGAGACCAGTAGCCTAAGGTGACAAAAATTGCTTGTTTTGACACTTTTTTTTTTTTTTTTTTTTACGGTGTTCACCCGAGGGGTTAGGTCATGTGATATTTTTATAGAGCTGTTTTTTACAGACGCGGCAATACTTAATGTGTATACTTTTTTATTTATTTCACTTTAACACAATAATAGCATTTTTGAAACCAAAAAAATGATGTTTTAGTGTCTCCATGTTCTAAGAGCTATAGTTCTTTATACTTTTTTTTTTAGAGATTTTCTTATGTAGAGGCTCATTTTTTGTGGGATGAGTTGACTGTTTTATTGGTACCATTTTGTGGGACATACACCTTTTTGATCACTTGGTGTTGCACTTTTTGTGATGTAAGGTGACAAAAATTGCTTTTTTTGACAGTTATTTTTAAAAAAAATTTATGGTGTTTATTGGACTGGGTCGATTATGTGATATATTTATAGAGCCGACCGTCACGGACGCGTCAATACCAAATATGTCTATTTTATTTAATTTTTTCTATTTTTTTTATTCCTTACTTGGGGAATTTTTTTTTTACATGTGAATTTTTTTATTTTATTTTTTTACACTTTTCGTCCCCCATATCATACAGGTCATACAAGACATCTGGGGGAAATTTACTTCAATTTAATTTTATTTTTTTCACTGTTGATTTCTCCTGTAACTGGGACTGACATAGTAGCCCCAGTTACAGGAGAAATACACCCCCTTCCCCTAAGAGAGGCTGTACAGCAGAATACTGTGCTGTACAGCCTCAGTGCAGGGCTGATCGAGGTTTGTGGACGACCTCACACAGCTCCTGCACTCTCCGGTCCCGGCGGTCACATGACCGCCGGGCCCGGAACTGGAAGCGCATAGGACACCTGGGCACTGTCCCTGCCTTCTCTAAGGGTTGCCCTGCTGTCACTGACAGTGGGCAACCCGATCAGCAGCTGCACGATAAGCGTGCAGCTGCAGTTTCTGAATGGACGTTCTGGAAGTCAATTCAGAAATAGAGAACCACCTCCCGGACGTTTATAGTCAACGTGCGGACAGGAGGTGGTTAGACATAAAAAGAACTATACATATAGGGTATTATTGTAATCGTACTGACCTGGAGAATGAAGGGCATGGGTCGGTTTTGCTGCAAACAGAACACCATGGGTACAAAACCCGTAAAACGGTAAAGGAATTGTGTTTGTTTTCCAATTCCACCAAATTTTTTTCCCGCTTCCCACTACACTGTATGCCGTATTAAATGGTGGCTTTTGAAAGTGCAACTTCTCCGGCAAAAAAATAAGCCCTCATACAGGGTATCCATAATTGGTATCGCCACATCTGAAAAGGTCCCAAATATTAAAATACCACATTTATTACATTCGGTGACATCCTAGTGAAAAAATTGTTTTTTGGTCTCTTGCTCCCCCAAAAAACTGAATAAAAAATGTTCAAAATATCACACATACATAAAAATTATATTAATAAAAAACTGCAGCTCAACCCGCAAACAAATGCTCACACCGCTCCACTAGTTGAAAAATAAAAAACGTTATAGGCATCAGAAACTGGCAACACAAAGCAATTTTTTTATAGTAATAAAACATCAAACAACCAAATTTATATAATTGTCATTATCACTGTAATCATACAGACCTGCCTTATAAACTTAAAGGGGTTATCCAAACCTGTAAACCCCCTCTACAATGCCCAGGCCCCTCATACAGAGAATACTTACATGGTCCCAGAATCCTGTGTCCTGGATCCCTCCACGGCCGTCGCTGCATCAACCCATTATGCAGCTCACAACATCCGACAGGGGGATGCAGTGGATGGCCGTGGAGGGATCTGGAAGGACACAGGCGTTGGGGACTAGGTAACTGAAAATCCAGTTTATTTGGTATGCAAATGAGCCAAGTAAGGTGTTATTCTAGCACGAAGGAGTCCAGGCATGCCTTCATCTAGTGCCCAAGCCCACCTCCTCTCCACTCTCACATGACGCTCCCTGCAACGAGGTGTCCATCCCTTTTACTTGCTGCGTCGCCTCTAACTCTTGCATATATATGGCAGTGCCGAACACTGCCTGCGCACTATTTGTCCTGCTGAGGGCATCAGCCTCAACTCTAAACTGGGAATGTGCCGAGCCCAGTGACATATTCAGCCTATGCTGGAAAGGAAGAAGAAGCACATCACTTACATCTACATGATAAAATTAGACAACCCCTTTAAAAAGTACAACTTGTCTGGCACAAAACAAGCCCTCATATGTCGAAGAAAAAATATATAGAATAACAAAAAACATTTTACTTGGTCATTAAGGGGGTGATTCTAAGAATTCCTTCTGTATAATTATTCTGCATCTCTTTGGTTATTCACTATAAATATGAATTCTGTTGTAGGTATATTTAATAATTGGTAAAGATTATCCTTTCCTCCTGAGAGATCTTCTTGCATCCAATGAATTGGCCAAAATCTTTGGTCAAACTGTGGTAAGTACATTTGAAAGTCCAAGGATCTGTCTATCATAGAAACCTTGATGCATTTACAGATCTGTCGTACAACAGATGCCATTGCTGCCTTTATAATATGCTACCTGCAGGTTTCATTGCATGGTGAGAAATTCTTTTTAAAGGGCATCTGTCAGCAGATTAACAGGGCCAGGCAGTGCTGATGTTTTCACATGGCAATCTGGGGCCTAATGAAGGCCCCAGGCCTGCCTGCATTGTATATCTAGCGGGCTGCACCTCTTTAGCACAGCCTGCTGGTGTTTATCAATATAGCACTCACAGTTTAATGCACTGTACTACATAAGCCATACAATGTATTATATAAGCAATCAGAAGATCATCTGTTAAAGTCCCCTTGTGGGACAAGTAAGTGGTTAAAAAAAAAATATACAAAATACAGCGCTCACATGGAGCGGCCTAGTGACGTCACTATACGAGCTACGGATCGCTACAGGTGCCAAGCTTTCAACGCGTTTCAGACAATGCGTTGTCCTTCATCAGGGAATAGATCTGGCGCTTATCGATACCACCCTTTTATACCTACTTAATTTGCCTTCCTTATCTCTTCATGTACCACGCCTTACTTTCAACAGTACTGTTCTTCTCATTGTACATGCATCTCTCTCATTTAGTCAAAAGCAAACAACTCTATTTCCATATTTAGACCCTTTGGTGCCAATGTGTCCATATTAAAAATCCACTTTGTTTCTGTTCTTGACATGCTGTTTAATGTAATCTCCTCCCCATTCATCTATCTTTACTATTTCCAACCCATAGAATATTGACCCTTCAAACTTGCCTTCATGTTTATCTATATAATGCCTTGATAATGGGTGCCCCTTAAATTTTCTCTGGATGTTATGTACATGTTCTCCCATTCTCTTCTTTAATTGTCTCTTTGTACATCCAATACAAACCTTGTTGCAGGGGCATATAATTGCATATATTACCCCCTGACTGTTGTATGTTATATATTCTATAATATCATATATGTATGAACCGTCTATTTTTTGTATCTGAAGTAAAAAAAACAACAACTTCAGATACAAGAGATAATTTAGATATAAGAGACAATGGTGCCATTACAAACTAAAACTTGCCCCGCTAAAAACATCAATGGAAAAATAATAAAACTCTTGAAATGCTACAATGTAAAAATGAAATAAATCACGTGCTCATTAACCCCTTAAGGACACGGACATATTTCACCTTAAGGACCAGGCAATTTTTTGCATATCTGACCAGTGTCATTTTGTGTGAATAACTTTAAAGCGCTTTTACTTATCCAGGCCATTCTGAGATAGTTTTTTTTTAAATCACATCTTGTACTTCATGACACTGGTAAAATGGAGTAAAAAAAAAAATAATCATTTTTATTTATTAAAAAAATACCAAAAAATTGGAAAAAATAGCAAAGTTCCAAATTTCAATTTCTCTACTTTTATAATAGATAGTAATACCTCCAAAAATAGTTATTATTTCACATTCTGTCTACTTCATGTTTGGATCATTTTGGGAATGCCATTTTATTTTTTGGGGACTTAGAAGTTTAGAGGCAAATCTTGAAATTTTTCTGAAAATTTCTAAAACCCACTTTTTCAGGACCAGTTCAGGTCTGAAGTCACTTTGTGAGGCTTACATAATAGAAACCACCCTAAAATTACCCCATTTTACAAACTACACCCCTCAAGGTATTCAAAACTGATTTTACAAACTTTGTTAACTCTTTAGGTGTTCCACAAGAATTAATGGAAAATAGAGATAACATTTCATTATTTTACTTTTTTGGCAGATTTTCCATATTAATCATTTTTTTGCAGTTACAAAGCAAGGGTTAACAGCCAAACAAAACTCAATATTTATGGCTCTGATTCTGTAGTTTACAGAAACACCCCATATGTGGTCGTAAACTGCTGTATGGGCACATGGCAGGGTGCAGAAGGAAAGGAATGCTATACGGTTTTTGGAAGGCTGATTTTACTGGACTGGTTTTTTGACACCATGTCCCATTTGAAGCCCCCCTGATGCACCCCTAGAGTAGAAACTCCAAAAAAGTTACCCCATTTTGGAAACTACGGGATAGGGTGGCAGTTTTGTTGGTACTATTTTAGGGTACATATAATTTTTGGTTGCTCTAAATTACACTTTTTGTGAGACAAGGTAACAAGAAATAGCTGTTTGGGCACTGTTTTTTATTTTTATGTTATTTACAACATTCATCTGACAGGTTAGATCATGTGGTATTTTTATAGAGCAGGTTGTCATGGACGCGACAATACCAAATATGACAACTTTTTTTGTTATTTGTTTCAGTTTTACATAACAAAGCATAAAAAAAAAAAATCTTTCTGAAAGCCGTATTTTTTTTTTTTTTTTTTTTGGGGCGACTGTCTTGTGTAGGGGCTCATATTTTTATTTATTTTTTCGGTGTGAGATGACGGTTTGATTGGCACTATTTTGGGGTGCGTATGACTTTTTGATCGCTTGCTATTACACTTTTTGTGATGTAAGGTGAAAAATTCTTCCCGCCCTTCTCCCCTCCCCCAGTCACCTGCTGAGCCACCGGTCTTGAGACTGCCTTAACCCTTCATGGCCACCCACCATTCTTAGCCCGGCACCTGATTACCTGGGGCTCTTTCCCTAAGTACACTGTGCATGAGTGGAGGATTTAACCCCTTCCTGCCTCTTGTCATTGAGGCCGGCTTCCTAGTTAAAAAAAATAAAATAATAATAAAGAAAATGTGCGTCCATTTGGGTCCCCCTCCTCAACCTCAGTGCCACCCGGTCTGTGTGGTCCCACACTGGGCCTGTGTCCTATCTCGGGTAAGGGGGACCTCGCATAGTTCCCAATCCGGCCTCCAGGGCCATTTTGGTTGATGATTCTCCACCTGCGCAATCCAGTGAAAGACCACTGCAGGATCCCAATCCGTCCTACGGGGCCATTTGGTTGATGATTCTCCATCTGCGCAATCCAGTGAGGGACCACTGCAGGATCCCAATCCGTCCTCCGGGGCTATTTGGTTGATGATTCTCCACCTGCGCAATCCAGTGAAGGACCTCTGGGATTCCCAATCTACCCTCCTGGGTTGTTGGTTGATAATTCTCCACCTGCTTAATCCAGTGGGGTCCGCTGGAACCTCCCATCCACCCTCCGGAGTTCTTTGGTTAATAATGCACAGCCTTTGCAATCCGGTGGAGAGACCTCCGGCAGTTCCCGTTCCACCCTCGGGTGGTTTGGTTGATAAGTCCCCACCTACGCAGTCAACAACTGCCAGGGGCGAGATTCTAACGGGTAGCTCTACGCGCAAGCGAACCGCAACGGGACATCTTTCTCCTCGACTATTTCCGCTCCCCCACTCTAAATCATGCTCAGACACACCCTCACTGGGGAGGGTCCGTCCAGAAGGGGGGGGGGGGGGGAGAATCTCTGATTCGGACCCTGACATGAGTGCACTACCATTGAATGTGGTTCCGACTGTCGCACTAGCCTTCCATAGGTGGAGTGTTGCACATCACCGTGCTTCTGTCGCATTTCCCCCTTCCGCTAGTGATCCACTAGCAGGGAATAACGAAACATCTTCAGATGCTGCAATTCTGTGGCACCACAGCTCTAGGTGCCTTCGCTTATTTCCAAGAGGGTGTGGCAACAGTCGGTACTCCTCGCAGGTGCCCGACACTCTTACTTACCCTAGTGCTATATGGGTGCCACCAGTGGACACGGTGGCTATTCCTCATTGCATCCTTCTTTTGGTGCTAGTTTTGTGCATTATTATAACATGCTCTGTCTTCCCAGGGGGTTCCTAGCATCACTTGTGTGTCCTACAGACCCCCCCCATCTCCATGGGCCTCCATTGCTCCAGTCGGTCCTGATATTGTCCGCATCGGTACGTAATACATACTCCGTTGCAGATATCTAGTGAGATATCTAGTGCAGCTTTTTCGCTAATGTTCGAGTTCATGGTCGCTGCAGTGGGACATCCCCCTCTGGTAGGGGTCCTACCCTGGAACTAGCTTTACAGTTGCGCCAGTTCTGCCCCCTTCCAGGGAGAATTTTTAAAGTTAGCCCCACTTAAATGGGGCAGTTTGGCACGTGGCTTCTACGGATAGTGTTGGGAAACCAACCTGGAGGGGCCTGGCTACTAGCATCTTGCCCCAGGATTATGAGCCCTCTCATCAGCCAGGCCTCCTTTGTTCACAAAGGACTTGGACTAACTTGAACCCCTGGTCTAATTCGTGCCATTTTGGGATGTTAAATGTCTATGTGTATTGAAAAGGGTGGGACATTGTATATGTTGAGTAGTGAGGTCTGTTCCATTGTCTCTCTGTGTGTACTGGCGATGTCCTTTGTCCTGAGAGATAATTGAATTACTTCTCGGTTGTCTCCAGGACAGAGGATATTGTGTATTTGCCTGCCTGTGATGATTGCATCAACCCAGTGTGAGGTAATTCTATCACGGGCAGAGGGGAGGATTTTGTGTGGGAGTGTCTGAGTGTATTGTACGTGGTTATTGGCTGTTTTTACAAAACCCTGTGGGTGGTAACCTTGGAAGATGTGTTTAAAATGCTTGTGTGTTAAAATAAAGAGGCTGCTTTATGCCTTCATGAAGTTTTGGCTCATGTTTGGGGAATGGGATAACTACACTCTTGGGGATTGCTATGTCACAATACTCCCCTGAGTATAAGCTCTTGTAAGAGTTTGTTCATGGTTCCTGCTCTCTGGATGTAGGAGAGGTTCACCCACTGGAAGCTGAAGCCCGGTCTTGGGTCCAGCGTGGGTGTAGGACAGCGAGACCCCAACCAAGCTGCGGCGGTTAGTGGGGTCTGCAGTGCGTATGGTGTCAAGTGGACTGCTTAGAGTCCTCGGAAAGCACTAGGAACATCTATCGACGGAGGTACCTGGTCGGGGTGCCAGGAGATCCGTTACAGATAGTATGGGGCCTCCCCTTCAGTTTTGCGCTGACGGGGCAAGCGCTGGCTACCACTGTGATAGCGGTATTACGTTTCCACTACATGTTTGGGTTCTTACTGCACAGCCCTTTGCCAGGCAGTGGACTCTTTAGCATCGGATTCGGTGGCTTCTACGGGTGTTCCCCTCCTCTGCTGGGGTATGGGGCTAGCAATGCAGTGTGACTTCCCTTGCCTGGCTTCCTTCTCAGGCAGAGTTTTTTGCACAGCCACTTGATCCTTGGCTACTTCTGTATAGCGTCGGTCTTAGACAGGGTATGGGCTTAGTCCTAGCCTATTCTTCTGTCTTTTCCTCTTCTGGCTCATGGTTCATAGTCACCCCGTACTCCTTGGTAGTTCCTACGTCGCTACCTTCCCTCATCTGCGTTACACGGGGTATTCGTTTGGTGGCTTTCCATTTCAGACATGATCCGGTCCCAACTGGTGGGCTGTGGCGCCTATAGCGACTCTTCCATTGGTCCGGGTGGGCTAACTGTAGCTACACAAAAGCTTTCCACCTTTCTCTCCAGAGCCAGAGTTCCAGAAGCATGTGCCATGGAGGCCCTGATTCTCCTTGGCGGGAGTCTAACAGTGAGTAGTACACAAACAGGTTGCCTAGGAGACCCAGCCTGAGGCTGGATCTCCTCGGCTCCCGTAGAAGGCAGTTCCCGATGCCGTGCAAGGCATCGGGCTGCCTTCTGAGACATCGAGTCCCTGCCACAGCAGCACAGGGACTTGATGCGCTCCCTCAAACTCAAATACGGCAGTGGCATAGAAGGGGTTAATCCGCAGCGATTGCCGATATGGGGGGGGGTCACAGGACCCCCCTCAGCATTGACCCAGGGTGCCTGCTGATTGATTTCAGCAGGCACCCAGTTCTGATTACTGCCGCGTACCTGTGTCCGTAACAGGTTAAAGGGGTATTCTGGTTATAAGAAGTTATCCCCTATCCACAGGATAGGGAACAACTATCACATCAGTGTGGTGCTACTGCTGGGACCCCCATTGTTCACATACCCCGTGGAGCCCCCTGAAATAGACGGAGCGGTTTGTCGGAAAATGGCATCGCCTTTCCATTCATTTCTGTGGGAGCGCTGAGCATAGCTATGTTTTGGTACATACTTCTCCATAAAATTCTGGGGCAAGTCTTCTCATTTCTGCCTTTTCTCAGTTATTGCTCCTGAATATTTATCAATAATTTGACAACTGAGTGTTACCCTTCCCCTTGTAAAAGGGCTGTTTCCCTATACACTCTGACCAGTCAGCACTACAGGGAGTGCAGAATTATTAGGCAAATGAGTATTTTGACCACATCATCCTCTTTATGCATGTTGTCTTACTCCAAGCTGTATAGGCTCGAAAGCCTACTACCAATTAAGCATATTAGGTGATGTGCATCTCTGTAATGAGAAGGGGTGTGGTCTAATGACATCAACACCCTATATCAGGTGTGCATAATTATTAGGCAACTTCCTTTCCTTTGGCAAAATGGGTCAAAAGAAGGACTAAGGTCATAAAAGTAAAAAATAGTGAGATATCTTGCAGAGGGATGCAGCACTCTTAAAATTGCAAAGCTTCTGAAGCGTGATCATCGAACAATCAAGCGTTACATTCAAAATAGTCAACAGGGTCGCAAGAAACGTGTGGAAAAACCAAGGCGCAAAATAACTGCCCATGAACTGAGAAAAGTCAAGCGTGCAGCTGCCAAGATGCCACTTGCCACCAGTTTGGCCATATTTCAGAGCTGCAACATCACTGGAGTGCTAAAAAGCACAAGGTGTGCAATACTCAGAGACATGGCCAAGGTAAGAAAGGCTGAAAGACGACCACCACTGAACAAGACACACAAGCTGAAACGTCAAGACTGGGCCAAGAAATATCTCAAGACTGATTTTTCTAAGGTTTTATGGACTGATGAAATGAGAGTGAGTCTTGATGGGCCAGATGGATGGGCCCTTGGCTGGATTGGTAAAGGGCAGAGAGCTCCAGTCCGACTCAGACGCCAGCAAGGTGGAGGTGGAGTACTGGTTTGGGCTGGTATCATCAAAGATGAGCTTGTGGGGCCTTTTCGGGTTGAGGATGGAGTCAAGCTCAACTCCCAGTCCTACTGCCAGTTTCTGGAAGACACCTTCTTCAAGCAGTGGTGCAGGAAGAAGTCTGCATCCTTCAAGAAAAACATGATTTTCATGCAGGACAATGCTCCATCACACGCGTCCAAGTACTCCACAGCGTGGCTGGCAAGAAAGGGTATAAAAGAAGAAAATCGAATGACATGGCCTCCTTGTTCACCTTATCTGAACCCCATTGAGAACCTGTGGTCCATCATCAAATGTGAGATTTACAAGGAGGGAAAACAGTACATCTCTCTGATTAGTGTCTGGGAGGCTGTGGTTGCTGCTGCACGCAATGTTGATGGTGAACAGATCAAAACACTGACAGAATCCATGGATGGCAGGCTTTTGAGTGTCCTTGCAAAGAAAGGTGGCTATATTGGTCACTGATTTGTTTTTGTTTTGTTTTTGAATGTCAGAAATGTATAATTGTGAATGTTGAGATGTTATATTGGTTTCACTGGTAAAAATAAATAATTGAAATGGGTATATATTTGTTTTTTGTTAAGTTGCATAATAATTATGCACAGTAATAGTCACCTGCACACACAGATATCCCCCTAAAATAGCTAAAACTAAAAACTACTTCCCAAAATATTCAGCTTTGATATTAATGAGTTTTTTGGGTTCATTGAGAACATGGTTGTTGTTCAATAATAAAATTAATCCTCAAAAATACAACTTGTTTAATAATTCTGCACTCCCTGTAATTGGACAGCGTGATAGCGTGCAAGAACTACTGATAATGCTCAGAGGAACAGCAGAGACATTGTTTTATCATGATGACCACCATGGCCTTCTATTCATATAGGCGGTAATGCACATTCTGGTTGTTTGGCATGTTGCTTCTGAACCCAGTTGGTGTGTTTTACATAAAATGTTTATTTACTGTCATTGGATTGGTTGAAATTATTTTATTGTACTATCTAGATGGATGTGCTGAGGATCTTCCTTGGCTCCCCTCAAGGTTTGAACCTCCGTAACATCTTGTGGCATGGATTTGTATCACCTCACGAGATTCCACACAAGTGAGTTAAAATAGAAGTTTAGTTAAAGGGGTTATCCCATGATTACTAAAAAAAAAAAAAAAAAGATGAAAATCGGACATAATGAACATGACAATCTCTTTCTATCAAAGCTAGAACCATTTGTTGATCCAGTTACTTTGGTAAATTGATTTCACACTGGCAGGTCAGGGGGCGTTTTCTTTCAGCTGTAGCTCTATTTCTGTTACTTTCACAGCTTCTAACAGTAGATAGGGCTGGTAGCTGGATGGAATTGAGCATGTGCTTCCATCTCAGGGAGGTCAAATATATTTTTTCCCAGACGCCTCCACAACGGCACTCGCAGGAAACAACGCAGAAGCACATGATTTAAAAAGGCCTCCTCCCCTTACCTATTTAGTCATTGTTTCCTGTCCTCGGGATGTGTGGAAGCCTCTCCTAGAGTGCCAGGAATGATTTCTCTTTGCCCAGCCTTGATTCCTTTCCCTATACTTTGTGGAAGGTCTGGAGCAGGGAATGGGAACCATGGGGACGCACCGCCTCCCTTACCCGTTCCTAGGTGTAAGCCCTGCATGCAGGCTGGCCCGGGCTCGCTATACTGCTAGATAAAGGGAGATTGCGCGGGATCTAATGCGCTGACATCACCAGGCGAGATTCTCCTTGAGCAAGAGAATCTCGCTCTCGAGCGTCCATTTCTGGGCAGCGGGAAGTTTAAAAGGAGTGAGGAACCGTCTCTTCTATCCCTCTATAACCACTAGCAGCAGCCTGGAGATCCCGCTACCTCTGCCCTCAGCCCGGTAAGCCTCCTCCCAAGTGGGAGTTTTGCTTTTTCCCCTTGCTTTCATATTTCTCTTCTGTATACCTAATGATTATGCACTACGGTTGGCTTCTTCATTTCATGGTGGCAGTGGTGTTTTCCCAGTATTTCACCCCTGGTGTAGGTCATGGTCCTTTAAATTCCTGGCCATACAGTGCCTTTTTTGACCATGGCACCTAAACCAGCTGGGGGAGATTTGTGATGCAAGAAGTGCGCCATCTGCAGGAAGACTTTTTCCTCTAAAACTAAAAAGTCTTTAAGTCCAAAATACACTGAGAAGGTGGTCACAGAAGAGTCACCATCCTTCCTTGATTCCATGACAGCTATAATTAAGGAAGAAGTAAATGCGGCGGTGGAATCAAAGATGACACCTCAATCCCCACTCCAATCCACGTCTCATAGATCCTTTACTTCTCACCTGGGGCTTGAGCTGGATCAAGGAGAGCTTGTATCTGATCCAGACTCTGCTTCCTCAGTTGACTGCTCAGGAAAACCCTTGTTTCTGCCTAAAGAGACTGACGGTCTTCTTAAAACTATAAGAGCCACTATGGCCATTGAGGAGGTGAAAGAAACCCACTCCGTACAGAATCAAATGTTCTAGGGGCTGGGGGAAAGAAGAAAAAGGGTCTTCCCCCATCTATAACAACATAAAATCTCTGATATCCAAAGAATGGAGAGATCCTGAAAGAAGAACTGTGACTAATTCCTTTAAAAGGAAATATCCCTTTGCTGACACCGAATCTAATCTGTGGGACAAAACACCAAAGATTGATGCCCATTTGCCCGCATTTCAAAAATTACTTTTTTGTCTTTCGAGGAAATGAGTCTCTTGCGAGATCCCATGGGCAAGAAGAAGTCTGAAAGTTTATTGAAGACGGCCTGGGAAACAAATACTGCTATGCTGCGTCCCAGTGTTGCTTCTACCTGTACAGCCAGATCTCGATCTGTCTGGCTAAATCAGTTAGAAGAGCATTTAGCAGCTTGTACCCCGAGGGAGGAATTCTTATCTTCCCTGCCTGTTTTAAAAAAAGCGTCAAATTTTTTAGCAGATGCGTCTGCAGACCTAGTTAGATTTTCTGTCAAGTCAGCTGCTCTATCTAATGCGGCTCGTAGAGCAATCTGGCTTCGTACACGCTCTGGTTACACCGGGTCAAAAAAAAAAAACTGCCTTTGCTTGATTCCCTGTGAAGGCGATAGATTATTTGGCTCGGGATTAGAGATAATGGGCTTGGCTGGGCTCCAACGGCTGGAGGGACAGCCCCTTGGGCTCCTTATTGAGGTAATTAGCATATTAATAAAACCTATTTTATAGACAAATTACAAGACACATTATTTTAATGTAAATTGTGGAGACTGATGTGGTGATGTTAATAGCTCAGTAAGTGAAATCCAGGTGACAGTGTCCCTTTAACTTTCTTCACCCTGGTCTGGGAAAAAATAGGAGCCCCCCCCCTTGAGTAGTATCTACCCTAAAAGAGAGCTTATAACTAGAGTCTTCATCCCCTCCTCCAGATCGATTTATCATAAACAAGAAGCTACCTCAAATTCTTGTTTAGAATTAGAAATCTCTTCTGTTGTAAACAAGAAGGTACTCCTTCTGGTTCCAGTAGATCAGTACGGCAAAAGTTTATATTCTCCAATATTTCTGGTACAAAAGCCAAACGGAACCTTCAGTTTAATAATAAATTTAAAATCCCTCAACAGATCCATCATATACAAAAAATTCCAGATGGAAACTATAAAATCCACCATCAATTTACTCCCTCAGGACTGTTTCATGGTGACCATGGACCTCCAGGACACTTACTATCATGTCCCAATATGTCAGACTCATCAAAAGTATTTAAGAATTGCTGTCTTCATGGGGAACCAACTACGGCATTTTTAGTTCAGAGCCCTCCCATTCGGACTCTGCTTCAATAATTTTTTAGAAGATCATGTCAGAAGTACCTACATCTAAAGCAGATTCTGATTGTACCCTATCTGGATGACTTCCTGATTACTTCACCCTCAGAGGAAGTTCTACCTACCCACCTCTTTCAAGTGAAGAAGTGCTTTACCACCTTGGGGTGGATTATAAACTTCAAAAAATCAGACCTATTTCCAGACCGAAAGAAGCTCTTCTTGGGAGTACTCTTAGATTCTCATCTTCTAATGTTTTTACCCCTAGAAAAAAAGGAACAATCTACTTCAGAAAGTCTCTCAGTTCTGCAGCCAGAGGACTTCCTCCATCAGGAACATCATGACCATCCGAGGTCTTCTGACAGCTACAATCCCGTCAGTCAAATGGATTCAAAGTCATACGAGGATTCGTCAGGCCTTCCTCTTATCCTCCTGGGATGGAACAAATTCAGCCCTAGAAAAACGCCTTCTTATCCCAAATTCCATAAAAATATCCTTGATGTGGTGGAGAGTGGAAAGGAACTTGCAGACAGGTGTCTATTGGCGGGAGGGAAAAACGATGATTGTAACCACAGACGCAAGCAGTTCAGGATGGGGTGGCCATTCAGAAGGGAGATTATTTCAGGGCTGATGGGGAAAAGATATGTTGCAGTCTTCCTTCAATCTAAGAGAGCTCACAGCCATCTACAAAGTCATTGTCTCTCTTGACACTCCCTCGTCTCCAAAACACATAAACGTGTTATCAGATAACACAACAGCAGTTGCCTACCTGAACAAGCAGGGAGGGACCAGAAGCAGTTCCCTAGGGGCAGTGTCTCGGGAAAAATTTTTCTAGGCAGAAAGAAATCTCTTTTCTTTAACCGCTGTTCATGTGAAAGGAGAGAACAATATAATAGCCAACTTCCTCAGCCGCCGGACTTTGAAAGAGGGAGAATGGTCTCTGAATTCTCAAATATTCCAACAAATCTGCAAAAAATGGGGAGTCCTAGATCTAGATCTGTTTGCCACAAGGGGCAACAGGCAGATCAAAAGATTTTGCTCTCTCTTCCAACAGGACCAACCGTTATGGGTAGATGCACTATCCCAACCATGGCCGAAAGCTCTTCTTTATGTCTTCCCTCCCTTCAGTTTGATTCCAAGAACTCTAATGAAGGTAGAGGAGGAAGGAGCCGAGTTAATCACTGCTCCATTGTGGCCAAGGAGGGAGGTCTTGGTTCCCCCTGCTGCTCAGGCTGTCTGCAGTAGTATTCTGGACCCTTCCAGCTACCGCGGACCTTCTTCACAAAGGACCAGTATTTCATCCCAGGATAAATCGGCTCAACCTGGCGGCTGAACGCCTCACCTTGAAGAAAAAAGGGTTGACTGATGCTGTAAATCTCTACAATAATGTGGAGCCGAAAATCCATAACATCAAAAGTGTATTTAAGAACCTGTAAAGCTTTTTTCCCCCCAAATAATCACCTTTCTCAAGACATTCCTCAAATTCTAAGTTTCATGCAGGCGGGATTAGATAAGGGTCTCCAGCCTGCAATGCTCAAGGTGCAGGTTTCAGCTTTAAGTGCCTTTCTGGATAAAAGACTTGCAGACTCCCCACTCATCAAGCGTTTCTTAAAGGGGGCAACAAGAAGTTTACCTACCTGCCATTCCGTCATTCCCCCGGGGACCTGCGCTTGGTCCTCTCAGTCCTAACGGAATCTCCGTTTGAACAAGTTGATCTGATTTCTTTAAGGATGCTTACCTACAAAACAGTTTTTCTTGTAGCAATAACAACTGCTAGGAGAATTTGAGAAATTCAGGCACTGGTGGTTTTCAGGTTTCATTGTGAACAGGAAGTTTCGTTACCTTCCTTCTGTCCATCTCCAACTACAGAAAGAGATAGGAAATTCCACAACCTGGATGTGAGAAGGAGCATGTTATCCTACCTGCATACCACCAGTAACTTCAGACAGTCAGACCATCTGTTCCTCCAATACCAGGGTCCAAATAAGGGACAGGCGGCCAGCAAATCATCTATTTGAAGATGGAGCAGAGATTTTATTGCCTTTTGCTTATGTCCAAAAGAATCTTCATCCCCCTTCTGGGATAAAAGCCTATTCTACCAGAGCAGTGTACTCTTCCTGGGCGGAGTCTACTTCAGTCTTATTAGACAAGATCTGCAGGGCAGTCATGTGGGCAAGCCCTATGACTTTTTTCAATCATTATAAATTAGACATTCTTAAAGGGTTTCTACCACCAGAAATACTGTTATGTAGCTGACTGACATTAGCGATGCGCTAATGTCAGCACTACATAACAGTATGTTTTTAACCTTTCTCCCTGCAGCCGTTTTGGGGGAAAAAAAGTACTTTTATAATATGCTAATGAGCCTTTAGGTGCTATGTGGGCTTAAAATCAGCAGCAATGCGGCAGACCGTGCCATCAATCAAGAGGAGCGGGGCGGGCAGAACAGAGGACCTGGGCGGGATAAAGGGTTAGTGGCCGGAGCCTCTAGGTGCTGATTTTACGCCCACGTAGCACTTAGAGGCTCATTAGCATATTATAAAAGTGCTTTATCTTTTTTCACCAAAACGGTTGCAGGGAGAAAGGTAAAAAACTACTGTTATGTAGTGCTGACATTAGCGCATCGCTAATGTCAGTCAGCTACATAACAGTATTTCTGGTGGTAGAAACCCTTTAAGAACAAGAACTTGTCCTTTCTGCCGTGGTTCCTCCCTAATGTTGATTACTCTGTTAAGCCTCCTGTGAGTGCTGTTGTGGAGGCACCGGGGAAAAGGGTTAATTACTGTTACCGGTAATTGGTTTTTCCAATAGCCTCCACAAATTTTTTTTCGCTTTTTGTCTGTTACAAATGATGTAATTTGTTAATGGTTAATAAATATTTTGTTTCTTGCATCACTTCCGTGTCCTCTCTTATTGACTGGATAGGTAGGGGGAGGCCTTTTTAAATCATTGCTTCTGCGTTGTTTCCTGTCCTGAGGGAGGGGACACCCTCCTGTAAGGCCGTTGTGGAGACTATTGAAAAAATCAATTACCGGTAAGAGTAATTAATCCTTTTGAATAACTCAGTGGCTATACTAATTGTCTCACTTAGGCATTTATCATGTAGAAAAAGTTAATACAGGGCACTTACTAATGTATTGTGATTGTCCATATTGCCTCCTTTGCTGGCTGGATTAATTTTTCCATCACGTTATACACAGCTTGTTTCCATGGTTACAACCCTCCTTTCCGGCAGCAGTGGCTGTGCTTGCATACTATAGGAAAAATCACTAGCTTATGTGACGCTTTTTCCTATAATGTGCAAGCACGACCACCACTGCTGTAACCATGGAAATGAGCAGTGTATAATATGATGAAAAAGTGAATCGGGCCACCAAAAGAGGCAATAGGGACAATAACAATACATTAGTAAGTGTCTTGTATTAACTTTCTCCACATGATAAATGCCATTTCCTGAAATGAGACAAACCCTTTAATTACATGCAATTACCAAAGGATTCAGATCAAGGTGCTGGTGTGAAAGGTTTAGAATGCTTTTCATGGGACAACCCCTTTAAAATGAAACCAGGTTTCACATTAGCCAATTAAATGCAGATGGAATTCTAAGATTAATGTTATTTCTTTCAACTATGGTAATTTTTATTTATTTTTTTAGTAAAAAATGATATGTCTGCATTTAACAAAACTGTGACAGACGCCTGTGCCTGTATAAAAATAATCTACTACTCATATGCTAATTGAAACTGGTGTCCATTCTGTTAGATATTGCTCCATGCTTCTGCTGTTAACCACCGGACTGGGGCAGTTGCTGCAGTCCTGGCTTAGTAACACTGGGATGTCTCTAGTCCGTCGACCTTACTTTGTTTTCAAGAATCTTCAGGACATGGCAGTCTTTCCAGGTATGTTCTTAGAACAGCTGCACATAACCTTGGCTCTCGGTCATCTGGATATTTCTGGGAAAATAGATTTTGTTCTTAAGTAATTCAATGATGATGCTAATTTTAATTTTTAAATCCTAATATGTTTAAAGGGGTATTTCACTCCCGAATCCCCTACTTTCCCTTACTTTGGTCCCTAGGTACATAACTACAAAACTCAACAAATGTTATGGTAAAATCTTTATACATGACTAGTATCTTATTCCCTCTATGTAGAGCAGGGGTCGGCAACCTTTTTTGGATGGAGTGCCGATAAAAAAAAAATTAATAATCTAAGTTGAAGCACTCAGTGTGCCAGACAATACAGAAAAGTCTTATAAAACAAACTGTATGTGACAAAAAACTAATAATCAGTTTACCTTACTACTCAATGCGACCCTTGTTCCTGAATTTCTTTGCAAAGACGATCCAGCTTTAAAGAGAAAAATATGGAAAATTCAGCCCGCACAACCCCTAGCAGGTGCAGATTGCTATGGCGAAATAGAGATACAAATGTAAAAACACAAAATGCAATCGCACACTGCAACCAGCACTCTGCCCTGCCTTTATGCTGGATGTTGAATAAGGCATTGGTGTACATTTTGGCCAAAGCGTAATAAGCCACTCACCACGTCAAGGTTGCCTTCATGAGTGGTCCCTAACACTAGTTCCTACCTTTTATGGGCCATGACAGCCACATAAAGTCCAGGGAGCGCAGGCACAGCATGCACGCCAAGCACACTCTGCTTTTAACCCCGTCCGGTGCCATTACAGCTTTCAACGGATCCAGGGATGCAAGTACTCACATGCATGCTGAGCCCACTATATACTTCTCCTGGAGCCTAATGGCTACTGGTAGGTGCTGTATAAGCAGACTCAGTTTTATACTGACTTTAAAACCAGCCTCCAGGGGGCAGATTAACTGGACAGGTGTGCTTGACTCAGCATGCATGTGAGTACTTGCCTCCCTGGATCCGTTGAAAGCTGTAATGGCACTGGGTTAAAAGCAGAGTGTGCTTGGCGCGCAAGCTGTGCCTGCGCTCCCTGGACTTTATGTGGCTGTCATGGCCCATAAAAGGTTAGAACTAGTGTTAGGGACCACTCATGAAGGCGACCTTGACGTGGTGAGTGGCTTATTACGCTTTGGCCAAAATGTACACCAATGCCTTATTCAACATCCAGCATAAAGGCAGGGCAGAGTGCTGGTTGCAGTGTGCGATTGCATTTTGTGTTTTTACATTTGTATCTCTATTTCGCCATAGCAATCTGCACCTGCTAGGGGTTGTGTGGGCTGAATTTTCCATATTTTTCTCTTTGTAGTACGTATTGGAGGCGTGGCAATCTCCAAGCAGTCAAGCACACCTGTCCAGTTAATCTGCCCTTTGGAGGCTGGTTTTAAAGTCAGTATAAAACTGAGTCTGCTTATACAGCACCTACCAGTAGCCATTAGGCTCCAGGAGAAGTATATAGTGGGCTCAGCATGCATGTGAGTACTTGCATCCCTGGATCCGTTGAAAGCTGTAATGGCAGCGGACGGGGTTAAAAGCAGAGTGTGCTTGGCGTGCATGCTGTGCCTGCGCTCCCTGGACTTTATGTGGCTGTCATGGCCCATAAAAGGTAGGAACTATTGTTAGGGACCACTCATGAAGGCGACCTTGACGTGGTGAGTGGCTTATTACGCTTTGGCCAAAATGTACACGATCCAGCTTTAGTTCATATGAGAAGACTTTTAGGTCCCTTTGGCAGTCACATATAGGCTCACTAAAGTGTCAGAAGCTTGCTGCCCATGCCCCCTCAGCAATAATATGTAGGCTAACTATCCTCCACACCCCCTAAAGTTGTCAGAAGCTTGCTACCCATCCCCCTCTCCAGCAATCACATGTAGGCTCACTATTCTCCACCCCCCCAAAGTTGTCAGAAGCTTGTTCCCCATTCCTACCAGCAATCACATGTAGGCTCACTATCCTCCACACCCCCTAAAGTTGTCAGAAGCTTGTCCCCCCATTTTCCCCAGCAGTTACATGCAGGCTCACCATTCTCCCACTCCCCAAAGTTGTCAGAAGCTTGCTCCATATTGTCCCCCCATAACCCCTAGCAGTCACATGCAGACTCACCATCCTAAACCCACCGCCAATTTAGTCACAAAGCTTCTCCCATTCTCCAAGCTCCCTATCAACTTTCCATCTGACTGCCCCATCACACCATCCCATGCTGCCACCTGTGCCACTACTACTCCTAACCCTCTGCTGTCACCTATGCCACTACTACTCCTAACCCTCTGCTGTCACCTATGCCACTACTACTCCTAACCCTCTGCTGTCACCTATGCCACTACTACTCCTAACCCTCTGCTGTCACCTGTGCCACTACTACTCCTAACCCTCTGCTGTCACCTGTGCCACTACTACTCCTAACCCTCTGCTGTCACCTATGCCACTACTGCTCCTAACCCTCTGCTGTCACCTATGCCACTACTACTCCTAACCCTCTGCTGTCACCTGTGCCACTACTACTCCTAACCCTCTGCTGTCACCTGTGCCACTACTACTCCTAACCCTCTGCTGTCACCTATGCCACTACTGCTCCTAACCCTCTGCTGTCACCTATGCCACTACTACTCCTAACCCTCTGCTGTCACCTATGCCACTACTACTCCTAACCCTCTGCTGTCACCTGTGCCACTACTATTCCTAACCTTCTCCTGCAACCACCTATGCCACTACTACTCCTAACCCTCTGTTGTCACCTATGCCACTACTACTCCTAACCCTCTGCTGTCACCTATGCCACTACTACTCCTAACCATCTGCTGTCACCTGTGCCACTACTACTCCTAACCCTCTGCTGTCACCTATGCCATTACTACTCCTGCAACAAGCAAAATTCTGGGAGTTGTAGTTTCCCAGGCGGCAGTGCCCTCTGCCAGCAGGCCACTACATCCAGTCACACACACCATAATAATGGTATCTGGCGGATGACAGTCCGCTTCCAGGCTGCACATGTGGGCTCAAGTCACTAACAGGAAGTTCCAAGGGGAGAAAAACACACATCCTGCTGCACGGGAACCAATGTCACAGTCAGAACGGCCCCCTGGATACAACATACGGTTTCTCTAGTTCCACGGCCAGGAGTTCCCAGTGGAGTCTGGTAGCTGGTTGGCACTGCGGGAAGCATGTGGGGCGGGCCTAGTAGACGCACCTGAATTTTAAAAAATTAAAGGTGCAGTGCGTTGTGGTGCGTGCCAGTCAAATATGACCTGCGTGCCATCTCTGGCACGCGTGCCGGGGGTTGCCGACCCCTGATGTAGAGGATTGAGCTGATGTGATTTAGATATATGACATGTTATGTTGCCTACATGTTGATTTTTCAATAAAAATATTGTGAGATAAAAGGGGTATCTCAATATTTAGACAAGAAAACTGAAAGAATGCTGCCGATTCATTACACGGAGTAACAGTACAACACATACTACATCCTAAATGTGTATAATGACCTTTTTGATTTGTCACACTTTCTCCCTATGTGCTCCTCATTGGTGCAGTAAAAGTGGGACTGGCTTTAGCAGCAGTCCATGCGGGTCAAACTTTACACTTCCCATCATGCATTATTGACATCCATTTCAGGCAGTTTTGCTCCCCTTGTTTTTAAGCAGCCAGGGGAAAACAAGTCTCCATTTTATATTGTGCTGCCTCATTGTGGAGCCCCTCACATCACACCTCCCAGTTACAGCCCCTAAAACCTAGTGCTGGAACTGGGCATGCTTGACCAGCGGTCTAAAGCTGAGCAACAGGACATACCTGTAGGAGTGAGCTATACACATTACATTTTGGTCCAGTAAGTGGCAAGTGACCATGTGGGAAACCGTTGGAGTGATTTTTTATTTATTTTTTATTTACTATGTATGGAGGATTTTTGCTTTGTGCCACATACTTTTATGAGTGACGTTAAATTCCAGAATAAGCCTTTAAGCTGCTTTATATTAGTGAAACCTTAAGAAAACAAAGACAGAGAAAAGAAATAAACCAATATGTGGTGCAATTGGACCACATTTGGCTTACATACCAATACGTACACTAAGTATACACTTTATTAAGGGTTCAACAAGACGATGGAAACATTCTTATGAGATACTGGAACATAATACCGGGGCTGCAGATTTGAGGGTTGCTCTATTGTCGAACATTTATGAGTTGTCAAATTCGCATCAAGATATGCAGGCAGACATGAAATAATTTTGACCTTTTGAATATGCAGTGACTACATAAAGGATATGAGTAGAAGTCTGCTTTCTTTTTACAGATCTGAATGAAGATGTACTTTCCATAGCTGAAAGTTTAATTGAAAAATCCAGGTTTGTTTTGTCTCACATGGTACCATTCTGGAGTGAAGCAATTACTGCATTCAGACAAGGCAGGTAAAAAGATCTATGGTGAACCTTACTGTGTAGCATAATGCAAACAAAGCTTTTACAATCCCATTTAAATGTGTACATGTGTTTATAGACTATATCATTGTCAGCCCTGGTGAGTTGTATGGTACTGCAGCTCAGGCTCCACTACATACAATTTCTCCTCTATCTGCAGGCAGTATGTCATAGAGCAGGAGAATCTGAGCAGGTTGATGCATGGTTTTGTGGGAAGAGAGGTCTGTCATTCACGTGTTAATATGAAAGAGTTTTAGAGAACTTAAAGGGGTTGTCAAGTTTTGTGATATTAATCACCTTTCCTCAGGACAGGTCACCAATATCAGATTGATAGTGGTCTGACTCCTGGCATTCCAGCCGATCAGCTGTTTGAAGGGGACATCGCACTAGTACACCCTCTTCAATTTTTACCTTTACAACGTCTACATTGTAGCGTTGGTGCCGTGTAATTTCGTCCAGTTCACATGAATGGGAGAGAAACCTGTAATTACCCTCTACCACTCCTGCAGTGTAGACTGCATACGGATAAACATTGAAGAGGAGGCAGCTCTTGCAAGAGCACTGAAGCCATTTCAAACAAATGATCGTCGAGGTACCAAGAATTAGACCACCACCGATCTGGTATCAATGAATATCCTGAGGATAGGCCATAAATATCATAAAACCGGACAACCCTGCTAAGCCTGAAACCATACGGCCATAGATGTGTCGAGTGATAATCATGCACCGCCCTCCCTCCACCAACTGAGTCACAATGTTCTTCTGTCAATCAGCATATGGAGGGCGAGATAAGTGTGCATATCATGCAAATCCATAACATACTGCCTGTAGTTACAGCATCATGTTCAACATTACTAGATTACACTGGTTTCACATCATGTTTCTATCATCCACTCAGCAGATCACTGGTAGGGTCCATTCACACGTCCGTTGTTTCTTTCCTGATCTGTTCCGTTTTTTGCGGAACAGATCTGGACCAGATCTGGACTCATTCATTTTCAATGGGTCCTGAAAAAAAACGGACAGCACAATGTCTGATTTTTTTTCAGGACCCATTGAAAATGAATGGGTACAGATCTGGTCCAGATCTGTTCCGCAAAAAACGGAACAGATCAGGAAAGAAACAACGGACGTGTGAATGGACCCTTAAACAGATCTGCTAAGCAGATAGAAACATGTGAACCCAGCCTTACTGGTTAGGCTAAATATACACAATTTTGTCCCACATTTAACATATACACATGACGTATATGTTAAATGGATGCCTCAGGCAGATTTCATACAGTGGCATCTGTCAAAGTGGTATCTATTTAATGTATTAATGTTTTCCGTGATTTTACTGGAGTCCTTTTCCATCTTGTTTTTCCAAGTGTATATTTTAAATGTAAAACCAGCCTAATTAGTTATCTCTTAAAAACTAGAATGCAATTCTAGATATGAAGATGGAATTACATTAATACACCCACCGTGAACAATTATTGCGGCATGCAAATTCCTAAACTGCAATATTCCTGGGGATTTGTATTTTTGGTTTTGGAATAAAGCCTGGTGAAATCATGGGGCATTCACTTTAGAGTTTTGCTGTGTTACTACCCAGTGCTAACTGTATTTACTTCTACACACAGGTATGCAGACTGTTCTATATGCTTACTACCACAGCTTGAAACGGGTCTGCGCCTGATCTTTACAACAGTCAATGAATGTCCAGATAGGATGCTCACAGCTAAGGTATCTGAGTCTTAGTACATTTTAGAATCATGATTGGTAATTTTTGGTTTGACTTTGTTGGCTAGACTTCAGGCATTACATGAAGGCCTCATGCACATGACTGAATGTGTTTTGTGATCTGCAAAATATAGATATCTGCCATGTGCATCCCACAGTTTCTGCATACCCAGTTGTCAAAATGCATGTGCTTGTTTGGACAAGAATAGAGCATGTTCTACAGGTCAATTCAAAAGTGAAACTCCTATATTATATAGAATCATTACACACAAAGTGATCTATTTCAAGAGTTTATTTATTTTAATGTTGATGACTATGGCTTACAGCTAATAAAAACCCAAATCATTGTCTCTGAAAATTAGAATATTGTGAAGCTAATCAACACAAAACACCTGCAAAGGTTTCCTGAGTCTTTAAATGGTCCTTCAGTCTGGTTCAGTAGACTACACAATGATGGGGAAGACTATTTGACAGTTGTCCAGAAGACACACAAGGTCATTGCTAAAGAAGCTGTCTGTTCACAGAGTGCTGTATCTAAGCATATTAATGGAAAGTTCAGTGGAAGGAAAAAGTGTGGTAGAAAAATTTGTACAAGCAACAGGGATAACTGCAGCCTTGAAAGGATTGTTAAGAAAAGGCCATTCAAGTATTTGGAGGAGATTCACAATCAGTGGACTGGGGCTGGAGTTAGTACTTCAAGAGCCACCAAACACAGACGTATCCAGGACATGGGCTAAAACTGTTAGATTTTTTGTGTCAAGCCACCCATGACCAGGAGGCAAAGTTAGAAGGGTCTTATATAAGCTAAGGAGAAAAAGGACTAGACTGTCACTCAGAGGCCCAAAGTCCTGTTTTCAGATGAAACTAACTTTTGCGTTTCATTTGGAAATCAAGGTCCCCGAGTCTGGAGGAAGAGTGGAGAGGCACACAGTCCAAGTTGGTTGAGGTCCAGCGTGAAGTTTACACAGTCAGTGCTGGTTTGGGAAGCCATGTCATCTGCTGGTGTTGGTCCACTGTGTTATATCAAGTCCAAGGTCAGTGCAGCTGTCTACCAGGAAATTTTAGAGCACTTCATGCTTCCCTCTGCTGAAAAGCTTTATGGGGATGCTGCAGGATTTGGCACCAATACCCACTCCCAGGAGGGCGAAACATCACGTCTTGGCCACAGGTGCGGAGGGAGCATGGGAGCGTCTTACAAAATACTCTAGGCCCCGCCCCCTCTCCCCCGCCGCTCGTTGGCTACCCGGCCCGTCTGCCTGTGGCTGTTTGAGGCGCTTGCCTGGGGATGCCGGGGATCTAGATGCCGCCCGGCCGGTTCCGTCTGCCTGTCTGCCCCTAAACCAGATGCTGCTTTGTGCCCCTGCACCCCTGCTCCTGCTTCGAGGTGCCTTCCGCGGACACTGAGGATGAAGCGGTCAGCTGGACGCTGACTTTTGCTGGTCTACAGGTCTGAGGGGTCCGTTGTGCATATCGATGTGGCGGTCGTTCCTGGGGTGGCGAGTCGCTGGTCCGCAGGAGTTGAGGACCAGAGGAGGCTGTTTGTCCCCCCCTCCTTGGATGGTCCCTGGAAGGTTTTAATTGTGAGGGGCTGAATTCCTACTTTAACAGCATTGTGGGGTGCTGTTAGTGAGGAGTGGCCACCCAGAGTGGAATCCACTGACTGAAGATTGCTTGGATGTCCCCCACTTTATAATAAATCCAGGGATATTGTTAAAGGGGTTGAAAGAAGAAGTGGAGGAGAGGGTGAGGGAGAGGGAAAAAAAGGGAGAAAAGAGAAGGGTTGCAAAGTTGGAGTGTGAAATTGGAGGCCGTTATCTATCACTTTAACACTCTGAAGTACCTCTATGTGTCCTTTTGGGCGTCCTTTGGGGGGAAGGAGAAACTAACGAGTGAGATAAGAGATTAGGAGGGAAAAAAAGGGGGTGGGGGTGAAGATAATTGGACGGTTGTGGACTACAACTACAGAGTAAAGCAATCGTTGTATTTTTACCCCTATTGCAATGTTGACCTAGACCTTGAATCTAGCCTCTTGAGGAAAAATCTTCCACAGGACCTTCTATGAGACTAACCCCCTCTAACACCTCTAAACTCTCACGGACTAACCAGGGATTAACCTGATTAAGGTAGTTTACCCTCCTCATTAATGGTACAAGGTTGGTACTTGTTTTGTGGAACTCCACCTGATTGACCAAATGAGCTTGGACCGTTGGACATTGTTTTCTCGGAGTTAATGTATCTGATATCTTGGGACACTAGGAAAGCGTTTATAGCCCGGCTGCTTTTTTAACGGCTGGGATTAAGTGGATTGTTTGTTATAATGTGTTATTATATTGTAAACTTTAAAGATTATTATATGTTAAAAGGCCCAATTTTACATCTGTACTTACCGGAGAACGGTTGGGGATGGTCGAGATAGTGCCAGGTGAAGTGAGAGGAGGATAGGAGGGAGAGAACGAAAAAAAGGGAATAGATATTGGAGGAGGTAGTGAGAAGGAGGGAAGAGCAGGAAGGAGTACTGGGAAAAGGAGATAAGATTTAGTCTAAAAATGCCCCCAAGAAAAAGGAGGAACAGCGTGGCCCTACAGGTGGTACCAGTAGGAGGTCAGTAACAGGGGTAGAGCCTGGGTTCAAACAACAGGGTTTAAATAAATTTCTGGTCCGAAACTCCCCAGGTTCTAGCTCCTTACAGAAAGAAAAAAACTATAGCTGTAGAGTCCCATACCCAACTTAGGGGATCAGGTAGGCGAGGACTTTCTAGGGCGCACAAATTCCAGGGTTAGGTTCCTGCGTGTGACTGGTCACGGGGATCCGTGGTCAGGTCACTTAGGTCATTGTTGGTCTCTAGGGCATTACTAGGGCCAGCAAACCTAGCACCCTTAACCCTGTGTTTCACAACTGCCTTTAGCATCGGTGTGCACATCTATTAACTCCGGCTAGGCATTTGTTGTACCAAGGAGCATCTCATCAGAGCGGTAGGACCACATGGTTACCTTTTGGTGCCGCCGAGCACCCCTTGTTTCATTAATGTGTTTTGGTTGCTAGTACCATTATTACCGACGTGGTTAACCTCCCGCATTGCTTCCTTCTCTGTATTTATTGTATCCAATTATCGTGGGGCCAATTTTCTATGTCTACTATATTAAACGTTAAGTTTTAATAATTGATCACGTACCCTATAATTTCTGTTTGATTCAGGTGGTCTCTAATAATCATCTATACTGTTGTATTCTTAAAATACATATCTGGAAAAGATTACCACTTTCAATTCAGGGTCGGGTAAACTTAATAAAAATTATTTTTCTTCCAAAAATACTTTGCCTTACAAAATACTCCATTAAGATTGTCGCAGAAGATTTTTAGATTATTGGATCGTTTAATGGGGGAATTTATTTGGAAAGGTGCTATCCCTAGGTTAAAAAAAGAAGTGCTTCAGCTCCCAGTAAGAGAGGGTGGTTTGGCGGTTCCTAATTAGTTTTTATATTATTTAACCAGCTCAGGACCGCCGCACGCAGGATTGCGTCCTGGCGGTGGCCCTGTTATTCCTCCTAGACGCGACAATGCGTCTTCTCGCGAGACGCGAGATATCGGGCAGAGCAGGCCCGCACATGCACAGTGTGGGCTGGAAATCGTTACATCAGAAGTTCGTCACCAGCCTGCCAGCCAATGATAAGCTCGGGCAGGTTGGTGACTTTAAAAAATCGAATCAGAAGCCATTTAACACCTTATATTTATAAATATAAGCTGTTAAATGGCTTCTGAGCTCCTCTGCTGGTCCTTTTCGTCGGTTGGTCCCAGCAGAGGAGCACACTCACATCAGTGAGTACACCAAAAACTACACTTAGCCCCCAGATCACCCCCCATCACCCCAATTAACCCCTTGATCACCCCTGTCAATCATTAGTGAAAGGGAAAAAAGTGATCAGTGTAAACTGTCACCTTTTTTTCCACTAGTATTGACGGTTAGGTTTTAGGATAGTTTAGGCCCCTTTGTTAGGTAGTTGGCGTCAGTTAGCGCCCAGCCCACCGCACCGCAGTCACTGATTCGCTGATTAGCATTGGTACTTTTATAGTATCTGTAAGTATAGTATCGCTAATCAGCATTGGTACTTTTATAGTATCTGTAAGTGATCAGAACTGATCACAGTCAGATCTATAATAGTATTAGTGTCACCTTAGTTCGCCCTCCACCCAAAACGCAGTGTTTGCCCGATCAGGCCTGATCGGTAGGCCACACATGCGTTCACCCACGCCCGCACCGCCGCAGTGACAAAAAAAATATATATTTTTTTTATCACTACACAAGCGCGAAAAAAAAAAAAATCAGTTTTGATATTTTTTATCAATCGCAGCGGCTTCCGGTACTTCGCTAGCTTCCCATTTGTAAGACAGGCTTGCTTTTTTTCTTGGGTAGTCTCAGGGAATACCCCCTAAATTTAGTTGACCAAATGGCAAGTAAGGGGTATTCTTCTGAAGAGGCCTACAGGCTTCTGACCCAGTCGGATGAGGAATGGGAACACTGATCTGATGAATCCAGTGGGTCAGAATCCGAACCTGTAGAAAGCAGTGGCAGTCTGACCCAAAGTTCGGACGATGAGGTTGAAGTCCCTGGTACCACCAGGCATACCCGGCCCCGTGTTGCTAGACCACAGGTTGCGCAGGATCCGCTTCAAGGGCAGCAGACTGGGGCTGGCACTGTCGGATTACGTGGTGAGGCATACACCAGCAGCGCAGCCCATCCTGGACCTAGTACCAGCACTGCCGTAGAACATGGTGAAGTGGCGAGCACCAGAAGGGCAGTTGAAGCTGGTATGGTGGCACGTGCATCAGTTCCCCCTTTCGCAGCCACTGCACAGGCCGTAGAGTCCCTGAGGTGCTTGTCACGAACTATGGATCCGATCGCTCCAGATCCCACAGCTGTGACGTAGTGGTCTGTGACGGAGTCTGCGCACACACAGAGACCTCACGTGACCGGGGTATTACCATCCAGGCTAACCCCCCCCCCCCCACTACACTTCGGTAACTGACACCACGTGGGTTCCCGGTCCACGAGCCGACTATCCGGGTCATTTACTATCACACAGATCAGTGGATGAACCGGATATCACTTACTGACCAACCGCAGTCAATCACCCCCAGCTACAATTCCTAAATGCAATTTAACTAACTACCTGGTAACGTCTCTTCAAAGGCAAGGTACGTTGTTCAGCAGCTTAGAATATGAAAGACTTGGCCATTTAGATTTTATAATCTTTAGTAAGAGGTAAAAAGCAGTGCATACAAATCTAATGAAAATGACTATAAATCTACAGAATAATAATAACAATATAAAAAATCACGACAGTTCAAATGAAAGGGAAAAAGATGAAAGAATACTTAGTTTCTCTGGAGGGTTTCAGATGGTCGTTCATATGACCTTTTTGAATCCTTGCAAATCCAGTTCAGTATGCATCAGGGGAGACCCTCAAAGTTCTTCTGATACAGGGATATGCCGTCAATGTCCAATTAAGTGTCTGGTGATGTTCCATGGGTCTCTCTTCTCTGTCCTTGTGCACAGATTTTTATGAACTCTCCCATGGGCAGGAGACTTACTCCTGTCAGCCAATGGCATCAGAGTGACTGTGAAGCCTAGGGATTGGCCTCCAAGTGTTTTATGACCCCATCAAAGTTCAGTTCCTACAATGAAGATTATACTTAAGCCCGTATCTCCCTGATACATCGGCATATTTTTATACAGAATACATATTTGCGATCCTTATTTATTTACATACAGAATGAGACCACACACGGTAATGCTGGGACCTGTAGTTCTTCTACCACCCATAGGTCAGTTACAGAATCGCATCCTCTGGTCATATTTGATACCCAATTAACCACAATACTCTGTAGAGCCTGGATCTGGTGTCAGAAAGGGCATAAGTTGATTCATAAATGAAATATGAAAGTGGACTGGTTTTATGCCCAGAGCTAATTAAGGGGCTATTAGCTCTCCTCAAACCAGACCTGGAAATTAATGACGTCACGCTCCAGCCAGGCTTGACAGCGAGCTGATCTTTATCTTAAAGGACAGGATGAGCTGGGCCTGGTATAGCCTTTATGACCTTTTATAGCCGGCCTCACAGAGTAGTGGTAATAAAAGTGTCCATCTATATCATAGGTGACCCAGGCTTCAGGAAGATGAGAGTTCACAGTTTTTTTTTACATAGGCCAGAAGCATATAAGATGGCTACCCAGAGGAATTGTGTATGTATGCCGGCACACCTCCCTCTTTTAAAAGGTTGCCTGGTGAAATGGCCACAATCCTATTCCACAGCAACACAGCCGTCTCCGGCCGATTCTCCCTGCCGCGACAACCCGTCGGCATTTCCATGTAAACTACCTTTTCTGTGCTGCACCGTAAAGTTGTACTGCTGCAAAATCAGGCTCCATCTCAGCAGTTTCGCATTGTCTCCTGCGAGACGTGCCAACCAGCTGAGGGGATTTTGATCGGTGATCACTGTGAAACTGCGTCCATACAGGTAGTGTTGTAGCTTTTGCAGGGACCACACAATAGCTAAACACTCCTTCTCTATTGTGGAGTAGCTGGTCTCCCTGGCCAATAACTTACGGCTCAGGTATAGTACAGGATGTTCCTCCCCGGCCTGGTTCACCTGACTCAAGACTGCACCCAGACCAAAGGCCACAATACTCTGTGACTGCACCCAGACCAAAGGCCACAATACTCGTGTGAACCACAAACTTCCGAGTGAAATCTGGGGCCTGAAGCACAGGAGCACTGGCTAGTGCATCCTTCAGGGCCTGGAAGCCTTGCTCGCATTCCGGCGTCCATGACACCATCCTGGGCAGCTTCATGGTCAAGTCTGTCAGAGGCTTGGCCAGGGTGCTATAGTTCGGGATGAACTTCCTATAGTACCCGGCCGTTCCCAAGAAAGACATGACCTGTTTCTTGGTGAGAGGTGTTGGCCATCTCGTAATGGCTTCCACCTTCTCTATTTCAGGCCTCAGTGTGCCTCCTCCTACTCTGTGGCCTAAGTAAGTGACCTCATTCATGCCCAGCTGGCACTTGCTAGGCTTAACAGTTAGTCCAGCCGCAGCAAGTTTGTCCAGTACTTGCGACAGGTGCACCAGGTGCTCCTACGACGTGGGGCTAAACACGGCAATGTCGTCTAAATAGGCGAAAGCACATTCTTCTAGTCCTTCCAGCAAGTCATTCACAAGCCTTTGAAAGGTGGCTGGCGCATTCTTCATCCCAAACGGCATTACAGTAAATTTGTATAAGTCGAAAGGGGTGATGAAGGCTGACTTCTCCTGAGCCTCCGAGGTCAGGGGAATCTGCCAATACCCCCTGCTCAGGTCCATGATTGTCAGGTAGCTGGCTCCTGCCAACTTATCTAACAGTTCATCAATCCTGGGCATGGGGTAAGCATCCGAGGTTGTGATGGCATTCAGTTTCTGATAATCCACACAGAACCTGGTTGTCTGATCTTTCTTCGGGACCAGAACCACCGGTGAGGCCCAAGCGCTGTGGGATTTCTGAATGACCCCGAGCTGCTTCATCTCCTCGATCTCCCTCCTGAGGTCTGCCTGGACCTCCATTGAGACACGTTAGGCGGACTGCTTTGTGGGAGCATGTGTACCTGTGTCCACATGATGGACTGCAAGGTGTGTTCTCCCGGGTTTCCCTGTAAAAGTGTCATGGTGAGCCGTCAACACTTCTAAGAGCTGAGATCTCTGCTGGGACGAGAGTTGAGGGTTGAGGGTTAAGTCCACCTCCAACTCTCGAGTGTCAGCTAGCAGATCTAGTAGGGGGTCGGCCTCCTCCCTTTCGGGCAGGCTGCAAACCGGCATAACATGTGGCGTTCTCTCGTGATGCTCCTTGAGCATGTTGACGTGAAACGTCTTCTGTAGGCAAATAGCAGGTGAGGTAGATATCGTTCCCAGTCCTTCCCTTGTGCGTCCTCAAACGTCTTCAGCATCTGCTTCAACGTCCCGTTGAAGAGCTCACAGAGGCCGTTTGTTTGTGGGTGGTAAAGGCTGGCTACGATATGGTTCACCTGTATTTTCCTACAGAGCCCCTGCATTAGTTCAGACATGAACTGAGGTCCTTGGTCGCTGAGAAGCTCAGTTGGGAACCCCACTCTCGTGAAGATCCCCAGCAGGGCGTCTGCAACCTTGTCCGCCCTAATGGATAATGCCACTGCTTCCGGGTAGCGCGTCGCGTAATCCACCAGGGATAATATGAACCGTTTACCCGAACTGCTGGGGAAGACCAGTGGACCAATGATGTCCACGGCCACCTTCCTGAAGGGTTCATAAATTATTGGTAAGGGATTCAATGGAGCTCGGTGACGGTCTCCTGCTTTGCCAACTCGCTGACAGGCGACATCTGCCCCGAGGCCAGGCCAGAAAAAATTATGCATCACCCGGGACTTTGTTTTGGTTATTCCCAGGTGACCAGCTAAGGGGATCTCATGAGCCACTTGCAGGATTTGTTCCCTGAACTGCACAGGTACAATGAGCTGCCTCTTGAGTGGCCCCACCCTACTGTCACTGTGGGAGATGTCCTCCTTATACAGTTTCCCATTGTCCCAACACACTCGGTGTTTGTCTCCCTCAGTGGGAGGGCTGGCAGCTAACCCTCTTAGCTGCTCCAAGGTAGGGTCATCTCGCAGGGCCTGCTCAAAGACGGCACTACAAGTCCCAGCCAGCTGTCCTGTGGCGAACAGGGACAGTGGCGGAGGCTCTGACGCGGTTAAGTCCACAGGGTTCGAAGCGGTGGAAGGGGACACTTCCACTTGCTCTTCCCCAATGGAGCGTTCCGCTGCGGATTTTGCAGCCCTGCCAGTGACGGGCAACACAGGCACAATTTCATCACATTTAACATTTGCACAACTTGAATCAGTTAAACACATGTCCGCTACCTGTGTACATACACCCGCCATCCCCTCTACATCTCCTGTCGTAGGAGAACTGCTCCCACACACCCTACCTCCCACCTCCCGCGGTCCATCCCCAAGGTTATCTGATGTTACGCAAACATCCTTGCACAGCACCTCGGTATGTCCAGGGACCTCCATAGGGACGGGTGAGTCCTGTGTGCTTCCAGGGGGCATGTAGCACGAGACCAATCGTCCTAGGTCAGTGTCTAATAAAACATTTGTGGGGATCTCCGCAGAGACTCCCACCTCCCTTACTCCACTCCCAGCCCCCCAATCAAGGAAAACACGAGCTAGGGGAACATTAGGGCTCACCCCCCCAACTCCCGGGATGGTGAGGCTTTTGCCGAGAATAAGGTCTACGTCATCCACTAGTTCAGGCCGAACTAGTGTGACTTTGGCTCCTGTATCGAGGAAGCCTGTGGTGCACCGGTTGCCCACAGTAACCGACTGTAGGTTGTAGGCAGTGTGTCTTGCAGCTCCATTCACCAACAGCACAGATGATGTGTTGCGGGCAAGCTTGCCAGGGGGTGCTGTCTTCTTCTCCGGGCACGAGTGGCTGAGGTGTCCTGGCTTGCCGCACGCATAGCACTTGCGCACGTCTGTCGGTGCTGGCTTGACTCCTTCAGGTCTTTGTGCAGGCCTGTGAAAGGGTCGCTGGACAGGAATCAACAAAGCTGGCCGGGAGGAAGAAGCAGATGAAGAGGTTCCTCCTAGACGGGACAGAGTGTCTTTGAATGCCTGAGTGCTGGGCATGGCGACGTATTCATCGGCTAGCTCGGCCGCCTCTCGCGCACTCTTCGGCTTGTGCTCACATACATATTTTTGCACATCCGTGGGGCAATTGGAGACCAACTGTTCTCGGACCATCAGATCCGCCAGGGACTGCTTGGTGTCCTCTGTGAGGGGATCAGACCACTATTGGAAGGTGGTCTGCAACTTGCCCAGATGGTCCATAAAAGTATCTCCGGGCCCTCTCCGCAGGGACCGGAAACGTAAACGGTAAGTCTCTTGAGTCAGCTGGTACTTGACCAGAATAGCCTTTTTGATGACCGCGTAACTGGTACGCTCTGCTAATGGTAGTCCGACCAGGGCCTCCATAGATTTGCCCTTCAATGCGGACATTAGATGTCCTGCCCACTGCGGCTCTGGTACCTGGTACTGCTGGCATGAGGTTTCAAAAGCATGCAGGAAAAGATCAATGTCACAGTTCTCAGACTCCATCACAGGCAGTTTTGGCTTGACCATCAGGGATGGGCCTGTGGATGTAGCATGCCGGTCGGACCCCTGAAGCTGTACTCGGACCATGTCCAGTTCATGCCTGCGGACAGCTTCCCGTTCTGCAGCCTCGCGCTCAGCCTGGCGCTCTGCCCGACGTGCCTCCAGCAGCCGAAAATATAAGTCTGGGTTACTGAGCATTAGCTGGTCCAGACAATTTTGGGATGGCATAGAAACAGAGTTATGTCCAGCTAGAGGACTGCAAGCCCCAGCAAGCTGTCCTCCTCCCAGTTCATCATCCTCATTCTGGAAGGGGTCACCTGGCTCAGGGGCCCCTGAGTGTCCTCCATTCTCTGAATCCTGCAGGGATGACTCCTCCGTGCACATAACTCCTGGATAAGGACAGTCTTATTTTTCCCATATACTTGGATGCCTTTGTGCTCACACAGAGCTGTGGTATCAGCCACGCTCAGGAAGTCATAATTCACGCATTCGGACATTATTGCCAAATAAAAGATAGGACAGAAAACAAGAGAGAGGGGAGGGTACTGTCGTGAATTATTATTCTATCAAAACTAATGCACTGTGCTTCGTCTTCCAGAATTTTTCAATCCTTTAGTACAGAGTTATGGACATAACTTCATGCACTAATATTCTAAGCATACAGAATCCCGTAAGCTGCCACCAGAAAATGTCACGAACTATGGATCCGATCGCTCCGGATACCACAGCTGTGACGTAGTGGTCTGTGACGGAGTCTGCGCACACACAGAGACCTCACGTGACCGGGGTATTACCATCCAGCGAACACCCCCCACTACACTTCGGTAACTGCCACCACGTGGGTTCCCGGTCCACGAGCTGACTATCCGGGTCATTCACTATCACACTGATCAGTGGATGAACCGGATATCACTTACTGACCAACCGCAGTCAATCACCCCCAGCTACAATTCCTAAATGCAATTTAACTAACTACCTGGTAACGTCTCTTCAAAGGCAAGGTACGTTGTTCAGCAGCTTAGAATATGGAAGACTTGGCCATTTAGATTTTATAATCTTTAATAAGAGGTAAAAAGCAGTGCATGCAAATCTAATGAAAATGACTATAAATCTACAGAATAATAATAACAATATAAATAATCACGACAGTTCAAATGAAAAGGAAAAAGATGAAATAATACTTCGTTTCTCTGGAGGGTTTCAGATGGTCGTTCATATGTCCTTTTTGAATCCTTGCAAATCCAGTTCAGTATGTATCAGGGGAGACCCTCAAAGTTCTGATACAGGGATATGCCGTCAATGTCCAATTAAGTGTCTGGTGATGTTCCATGGGTCTCTCTTCTCTGTCCTTGTGCACAGATTTTTATGAACTCTCCCATGGGCAGGAGACTTACTCCTGTCAGCCAATGGCATCAGAGTGACTGTGAAGCCTAGGGATTGGCCTGGCCTCCAAGTGTTTTATGACCCCATCAAAGTTCAGTTCCTACAATGAAGATTATACTTAAGCCCGTATCTCCCTGATACATCGGAATATTTTTATACAGAATACATATTTGCGATCCTTATTTATTTACATACAGAATGAGACCACACACGGTAATGCTGGGACCTGTAGTTCTTCTACCACCCATAGGTCAGTTACAGAATCACATCCTCTGGTCATATTTGATACCCAATTAACCACAATACTCTGTAGAGCCTGGATCTGGTGTCAGAAAGGGCATAAGTTGATTCATAAATTAAATATGAAAGTGGACTGGTTTTATGCCCAGAGCTAATTAAGGGGCTATTAGCTCTCCTCAAACCAGACCTGGAAATTAATGACGTCACGCTCCAGCCAGGCTTGACAGCGAGCTGATCTTTATCTTAAAGGACAGGATGAGCTGGGCCTGGTATAGCCTTTATGACCTTTTATAGCTGGCCTCACAGAGTAGTGGTAATAAAAGTGTCCATCTATATCATAGGTGACCCAGGCTTCAGGAAGATGAGAGTTCACAGTTTTTTTTTACATAGGCCAGAAGCATATAAGATGGCTACCCAGAGGAATTATGTATGTATGCCGGCACAGCGCTGGCAAACCCTGATTGGCAGCCCCCAACTTCAGCCGCACCAGTAGTTTACCCCTTTCACCGCCCAGTCTGGAGTTCGAGTTGAAACAGCTCAGATTGGCACTGGGGTTTTTTGAGCTGTTCTTTACTGCGGAGCTCTTGGACTTAGTCGTGGCAGAAATAAATCGGTATGCCACTCAATTTATAGCTGCCAACACGGGAAGCTTTTATGCCCAGTATTTCCAGTGGAAACCAGTCCAAGTTTCCGAATTTAAAACTTTTCTGGTCCTTCTCCTCAACATGGGCCTGACAGAAAAAGCATGAATTGTGGTCATATTGGTCCACGAACCCAATTCATCACATGCCCATGTTCTCTGCTGCCATGTCCAGGACACGATTTGAGACCATCCTGCGTTTCCTGCACTTTAGTGACAACAGCACCTCTCGTCCCAGAGGCCACCCAGCTTTTGACCGGCTCCACAAAATTCGGCCCCTCATAGACCACCTTAACACCAAATTTGCAGATTTGTATACCCCTGAGCAAAACATCTGCATAGACGAGTCCCTTATACATTTTACCAGGCGCCTTGGCTTCAAACAATACATCCCAAGCAAGCGCGCCCGGTATGGGGTCAAATTGTATAAGCTCTGTGAAAGGGCAACAGGCTATACGCACAGATTTCGAGTCTATGAGGGTAAAGATCAGACCCTGTAGCCGGTCGGTTCCCCTGACTACCTGGGGAGCAGTGGGAAGACAGTCTGGGACTTGGTGTCACCCTTATTTGGCAAGGGGTACCATCTTTATGTGGACAATTTTTACACAAGTGTGCCCCTCTTCAGGCATTTGTTTTTAGAACAGATTGGCTGCTGTGGCACCGCGCGACCTAGTCGCAGGGGGTTCCCCCAACGGCTCGTTACCACCCATCTTGCAAGGGGGGAGAGGGCTGTCTTGTGTAACGAAGAACTGCTCGCGGTGAAATGGAGAGACAAGTGTGACGTTTGCATGCTCTCCTCCATGCACGCAGACACGACAATCAAAATTGAACGAGCAACTGGAGTCATTGAAAAGCCCCTCTGTGTCCACAACTATAGTTCGCTCATGGGAGGGGTGGACTTCAATGACCAGATGTTGGCTCCCTATTTACTTTCCCGCACGACCAGACGCTGGTATAAGAAGGTGTCTGTATATTTAATCCAATTGGCACTGTATAATAGTTTTGTTCTCTACAGTAAGGCTGGGAGAACAAGATCCTTCCTCAGATTTCAGGAAGAGATCATCGAGAACCTCCTGTATCCAGGAGTTTCTGTGGCCCCATCCACCAGTGTAGTGAGCCGTCTACACGAGCAACATTTCCCCAAGCGCCACCCTGAAAAAAATTTGTCTGTAGCAGGAGTGGAATAAGGTGTGACACCCGCTATTTCTGTCCTGACTGCCCTGACCACCCTGCCCTATGCTTAGGGGAGTGTTTCCGGAAGTACCACACAAAGGTACACTATTAGCATAGGGATTGCATCTTACAGGACAGGCACACAGGGCTCTTAGGGCCCTTTCACTCACAGCTGCTGCAAACCTCTCCTTTCACCTGGGACAAAGTGCATAATGTACTTTGCCACATCTCTGGGTAAAAAAAGCAAAACAAAAAAAAAAAAATCACCGGTAAGCAAAAAGTTCAATAACGCTTATAAAAGTTAATGTTCTGTTCAAATGTTATATAAAGTTAATGTTAATAAATTTATAGCGTTTCGGCCAGTTTTTTTTTTTTTTTTTTTTTTAACCTTCTAGGTGGACCAACCGATGAACCAGCTGCAACAATGATGTGCATTCTGACAGAAGCATTGCGCTGCTGTCAGATTACACAAAAGTCGGTGTATGCAGCGCTGTAAGACTAGATTTCTCCTCTGCAGTAAAAAAGATATGTTTGCCGAGGCTTATGAGCTGAGGGGCGGTGTTCATATGCTTTGGCAAACACTTTGTAAATAAATAAAAAAATCCCGGCAATGATTTATTCATCCACATCGATTGATGCGAATGGAGAAATCGGGTTTGCCAGGGCATACGAGCTGAGTGGGTTTGGATGTTGGGCGGAGCGCCTATGTCCTAGCAGACGCCTTTCCTCTCCTTTTTTTTTTTTTTTTTTTTTTGGGCAGAGATTTTTTCATCCACATTGATCGATGCGAATAAAGAAATCTGTGCTGTTCATTTTTTCTTTCCGCCCAGAGGCTGAACGGAATTTTTTTTTAATATCATTACCCGTATGCTCAATACAAGGAGAATAGCAGAAACTCCTAATGCTGGCCATACATGTAATGATTGCGGAGACCCTCAAATGCCAGGGCAGTACAAACAGCCCACAAATGACCCCATTTTGGAAAGAAGACACCCCAAGGTATTCGCTGAGGGGCATACTTTTTGTCCTAAGTTAGCGGAAAGGGAACTCACCATTCCCCTCATGGAATACCTTGGGGTGTCTTCTTTCCAAAATGGGGTCACATGTGGGGTATTTATACTGCCCTGGCATTTTAGGGGCCCCTAAATCGTGAGAAGAAGTCTGGAATCCAAATGTCTAAAAATGCCCTCTTAAAAGGAATTTGGACCCCTTTGCGCACCTAAGCTGCAAAAAAGTGTCACGCATGTGGTATCGCCGTACTCAGGAGAAGTTGGGCAATGTGTTTTGGGGTGTCTTTTTACATATACCCATGCTGGGTGAGAGAAATATCTCTCTAAAATGACAACTTTGTATATGGAAAAAGGGAAAAGTTGACATTTAGAGAGATATTTCTCTCACCCAGCATGGGTCTATGTAATAATACTCCCCAAAACACATTGCCCTACTTCTTCTGATTACGGCGATACCACATGTGTTACACTTTTTTGCAGCGTAGGTGGGCAAAGGGGCCCAAATTCTAAAGAGCGCCTTTAGGATTTCACAGGGCATTTTTTAAACATTTGGATTTCAAACTACTTCTCACGCATTAGGGCCCCTAAAATTCCAGGGCAGTATAAATACCCCACAAGTGACCCCATTTTGGAAATAAGACACCCCAAAGTATTTTGTGATGGGCATAGTGAGTTCATGGAAGTTTTTATTTTTTGTCACAAGTTAGTGAAATATGAGACTTTGTAAGAAAAAATAATAATAATAAAAAAAATCATTTTCCGCTAACTTGTGACAAAAAATAAAAACTTCTATGAACTCACTATGCCCATCAGCGAATACCTTAGGGTGTCTTCTTTCCAAAATTGGGTCACTTGTGGGGTATTTATACTTCCCTGGCATTTTAGGGGCCCTAATGCATGAGAAGTTTTTAAAAATCCAAATGTGTATAAAATGCCATGTGAAATCCTAAAGGTGCTCTTTAGAATGTGGGCCCCTTTGCCCACCTAGGCTGCAAAAAAGTGTCACACATGTGGTATCGCCGTACACAGGAGAAGTTGGGCAATGTGTTTTGGGGTGTCTTTTTTACATATACCCATGCTGGGTGAGAGAAATATCTCTCTAAAATTACAACTTTGTATAAAAAAATTGGAAAAGTTGACTTTTAGAGAGATATTTCTCCCACTCAGCATGGGTATATGTAAAAATACACCCCAAAAAACATTGCCCTACTTCTTCTGAGTACGGCGATACCACATGTGTGACACTTTTTTGCAGGCTAGGTGGGCAAAGGGGCCCAAATTCTAAAGAGCACCTTTAGGATTTCACAGGGCATTTTTTACACATTTGGATTTAAAACTACTTCTCACACATTAGGGCCCCATTTTGGAAAAAAGACACCCCAAGGTATTTTGTGATGGGCATAGTGAGTTCATGGAAGTTTTTATTTTTTGTCACAAGTTAGTGGAATATGAGACTTTGTAAGAAAAAAAAAATCATAATTTTCCGCTAACTTGTGACAAAAAATAAAAATTTCTATGAACTCACTATGCCCATCAGCGAATACCTTATGGTGTCTACTTTCCGAAATGGGGTCATTTGTGGGGTGTTTCTACTGTCTGGGCATTGTAGAACCTCAGGAAACATGACAGGTGCTCAGAAAGTAAGAGCTGCTTCAAAATGCGGAAATTCACATTTTTGTACCATAGTTTGTAAACGCTATACCTTTTGCGCAAACCAATAAATATACACGTATTGCATTTTTTTAAATCAAAGACATGTAGAACAATAAATTTTGAGAAATTTACATAGAAATGTAGTATTATTTGAAAAATTTTACAACTGAAAGTGAAAAATTGCATTTTTTTTGCAAAAAAAAAATCGGTAAATTTCAATTAATAACAAAAAAGTTTAAATGTCAGCAGCAATGAAATACCACCAAATGAAAGCTCTATTAGTGAGAAGAAAAGGAAGTAAAATTCATTTGGGTGGTAAGTTATATGATCGAGCAATAACAGTTAAAGTACAAACCGGAATCCAAAAATGTTGGGACACTAAACAAATTGTGAATAAAAACTGAATGCAATGATGTGGAGATGGCAAATGTCAATAATTTAT
Organism: Bufo gargarizans; assembly: GCF_014858855.1. Lineage (NCBI taxonomy): Eukaryota > Metazoa > Chordata > Amphibia > Anura > Bufonidae > Bufo > Bufo gargarizans. The sequence continues at coordinate 364,079,965 of NC_058083.1, read as the reverse complement.
TTGTAATAAAACATAGATGACAGATCAAACGTTTAATCCGAGTAAATGTATCATTTTAAAGGAAAAATACGTTGATTCAAATTACACTGGGCGCGGGCGGTCCAACACTACACTCCTCAGCAATGCCATGATCTCACCTAGTAATGACTCAGTGTGAGCCCTACAGCTGTCCTCCGCCCGTCCCCGGCATTGTCATCACTGTGCACACACCATTTCCCGCCTACTAACTTGAATTGTAAAGCTCCTATCACAAAGCAGCTCGACTTCCTGCAGACGTCACATGACAGGAATGATGTAACGTGAAACTGCTCTATTAGATTCCTATGGTTCACACTCCTGCTGAGATATGAGGTGTGTATGTACAAGCAGGTCTGTGCAGACTGCAGTGATCAGCATGCATGACTCCATCTATCTATCTATCATATATCTAATCTACCACCCCCTCCGCTCATATTTAGTATTTTGTTAAAAATTTTTTTTCATGTTTTTCATGTTTTATTAAATGGGGGGGGGGGGGGGTTGTTACCTGTCCTGCTGTGGGGAGGAGGGACTGAGAGTGGGACTATGGAGGGAGACTGGTCCCGCCTAAAACCTACTACTGCTGTCACTGGATGGCACAGAGGGGTGATGGCACCTACTTCTCCAGGCTGCCTGTGAGGACCAGACATCAGCTGTCTACAGGAAAGGTAAGTGTCTGTCTGTAGAAATAGTGTCTGTCTGTAGAAATAGGTGTATAACTACTTGTAAGTTCATGTGTATGTAATGTGTGTGTGTGTGTGTGTGTATATGTATATATATATATATATTGTGGGGATGTGCTCGTGGTAGGCTACGGTAGTGGCGGCAGTATTGAGGCAATCATAGACAGTCTTTGTGATACACTGTGACTTTATTCACACCAACGGCATAACAGGCAATGTGCAGACCACACAGGTGCATATCCACATAGTGCATAGAACAAAAGTCCTTCCATAGAAAATAAACAGCAGGTTTGAGTCACCTTGTTTTGGACAGACCACAGCAGTTCTGCAGGATTCTAGGCTATCTGCCTTTGTCTCCCTCAGGCCAGAGCCCCTTCGGCTTGTAGCACCACAGGTCCCAGGGCTATCCTTCAATGTGTGCTGCGCCCAGACTCTCCTTCATCAGCACTCACTCTGTCTGTGGAAATCTCCAGCACAGCAAGACACACCCCACCCCCATCATCAGCAGGCTGGGTTCTTTAAAGGCCCAGCTCCACCAAAAACCTGGGCTGGCCGTCAGGAACAGGCACCCCCCCACTCTTTACCTGATCCCAGTAAGAACCGGCCCGGACACGCTGGGCCAGCAGCATTCGCCGCTGTAACCGCAATGATCCGGTTCTTACTCCACCGAGGCCAGGACCTCTGGTGGCACGTATCGTCCGTCTATTATTATTCCGGGGACTCTCCTACATATCCCCCCCCCCCCTTTGTTCGACTCTCCTACATATCCCCCCCCCCTTTGTTCACCCCTGAGGGCTTGAACATACTGTTCAAGCCTGAGGGGGTGAACACACGCACAGCAGTGTACCCGGGACAGGGCATCTGCGTTCCCCTGTAAGCAGCCGGCCCTGTGCTCAACAGTGAACTTAAAGTTCTGGAGGGACAAGAACCACCTGGTAACCCGAGCGCTCCCCTCCTTAGCCCGACTCATCCACTGGAGAGGGGAGTGGTCGGTCACCAGACGGAAACTTCTCCCCAGAAGGTAATATCTGAGAGACTCGAGTGCCCACTTGATGGCGAGGCACTCTCTCTCCACAATGCTATACCGGGTTTCTGCTGGGGTAAGCTTGCGGCTTAGAAAAACCACGGGGTGCTCTTCCCCGTTGAGCTCTTGGGAAAGCACAGCCCCTAGTCCTACTCCCGAGGCATCTGTTTGAACTACAAACTCCCGCTTGAAGTCGGGCGTCACCAGAACTGGGGACTCACATAGGGCCGACTTCAAACGGGAGAACGCCTCCTCCTCCTTCTCCCCCCAGCAAACCATCACCGACTTTCTGCCCTTCAAGAGGCCGGTTAACGGGGCTGCCAAGGTGGCAAAATGGGGAATGAACCTCATGTAGTACCCAATCAGGCCCAAAAATGACTGTACTTGCTTGGACGTACGAGGCCTGGGCCAATTCCGGATTGCTTCAACTTTATTTACTTGGGGCCTAATGACTCCGCGTCCAATCACATACCCCAAATAGCGAGCTTCCTCTAGTCCCACCGAGCATTTTTTTGGGTTGGCAGTTAACCCCGCCTTCCTTAGAGAATCTATCACTGCCTGAAGTTTTGACAAATGACCCTCCCAGTCTGGGCTAAACACGACTATATTATCCAGATACGCAGAGGTATACTGGTGATGGGGCTTGAGGACGACATCCATCAGACGCTGGAACATAGCCAGAGCGCCATGCAACCCAAAAGGCAACACCCTATACCGAAAAAGCCCCTCCGGGGTGACAAAGGCCGTCTTCTCCTTTGCCGCCTCCGTCAGAGGTACCTGCCAGTAGCCCTTCGTGAGATCTAGGATCGAAAAATACCGGGCTTTTCCCAGCCGCTCTATCAACTCGTCTACCCGACGCATGCGATAGGCGTCAAATTTTGATACCTCATTCAATTTCCTAAAATCATTACAGAACCGTAATGAACCATCCAGTTTGGGAATAAGGACAATCGGGCTAGCCCACTCACTTTGACTCTTCTATGACCCCTAGACGTAGCATCGATCTTACCTCCTGCGAAATGGCCTGTCGCCGAGCCTCCGGTACTCGGTATGGTCTTAGGCGGACTTTCACCCGGGGCTCGGTGACAATGTCATGCTCGATCAAGGTGGTACGTCCAGGAAGGTCAGAGAATACGTCCCTATTCCGACTAACAAATTCTTTCACCTCTTGTGCTTGTTTGGTCGACAGTCCGTCCCCTATCGTCACCCCAGCGGCGTTCTCCGGAACACCTGGTGACCCCGGGTAACTCCCTGACGTCCCGACAGAGGGCGGGCTGTCTGCAAACAAATTCTCTCTGTCTCTCCAAGGTTTTAGTAGATTCACATGATATACCTGTTCGGGCTTCCGCCTCCCTGGCTGGTATATCCTGTAATCAACTGGGCCCACCTTCTCCTTAACTTCATAGGGTCCTTGCCACCGGGCCAAGAATTTACTCTCGACCGTGGGCACGAGTACAAGAACTCGGTCCCCCGGGTGAAATGTCCTTACCCGGGCGGTTCGGTTATATACCCGACTCTGGGCCAGTTGTGCCGCTTCCATGTGCTCACGGACGATCGGCAACACGACCCCTATTCGGTCCTGCATTTTTCCTATGTGCTCTATCACACTTTTATGAGGCGTAGGCTGTTGCTCCCATGCTTCCTTAGCGATATCCAGTAGCCCACGGGGATGTCGCCCATATAACAACTCAAAGGGCGAGAACCCCGTGGACGCCTGGGGCACCTCCCGTACCGCAAACAAAACATAGGGCAACAGTAAGTCCCAATCCCTCCCGTCCTTAGCCACGACTCTTTTTAGCACGGACTTCAGGGTCTTATTAAACCGTTCTACTAACCCATCGGTTTGGGGATGGTAGACGGACGTGTGCAGGTGTTTAATATTTAATAGCTTACACAATTCCTTTGTTATTTTGGACATAAAGGGTGTCCCCTGGTCCGTCAGAATCTCCTTTGGTATCCCCACCTGGGCAAACATACTCATGAGCTCTTTAGCTATTACCTTGGCCGACGTATGGCGCAATGAGACCGCCTCCGGATAGCGAGTGGCATAGTCTAACACTACCAGGATGTGTTGGTGACCTCGGGCTTACTTAATAATGGGGCCTACCAGATCCATGGCGATCCTTTTGAAGGGCACCTCTATAATGGGCATAGGTACCAGTGGACTGCGATAGTGAGGTTGGGGGCTAGTCAGCTGACACACTGGACAGGACTGAAAGAATCTCCGGACTTCCTCATATATCCCAGGCCAATAGAACCGTTGTAGAATTCGCTCCAGCGTTTTCTTAACCCCCAGATGACCACCCAACACATGCGCATGCGCTAAATCCAAGACCATTCGCTGGTAAGGCTGGGGCACCACCAGTTGTTCCACCACCTCCTGCCTCACCTTGTCTACCCTATATAACAGGTCCTGGTTATAGGCCAGGTGAGGAAATACGGTATCGGCGCCGGGACGCTGGGCAACACCATTAACCACCGACACACCTTCTCTAGCCCGCAATAACGTCGAATCCTGGAGCTGTGCGGTCCCGAAGGTTTCTCGGGGTACCTCCAGATCCAGGATGGACGAACTTTCTACTGTCTCACCCGCCAATACTTCTAGTGGAAACCGGTCAGGGTTACACTCTACCTCCTCTACGGTGACCCCTACAGCTGGGGTCCCTGCCTCGGGGTCCTCGGGCTCGGGACCTGGACATTTTCCTTCCCCATAGGTAGGCAACCCGTTCCTCCACAAAGTCCAGAACAGGGGAAAGTCCCTCCCCAATATTGCGGCATAAGGGAGCCGTCTCCCCACCCCGACGACATGTGGTACCTCCTTTCCACACACTGCCAGGGTAACCTTAGTGGTGGGATACTCCCTGCGATCCCCATGTATACAGACAATGGTAAGGGTTCGCCTTTCTGGGAGTTTTTCCGTTACCAGCGACTCATGGACCAGAGTTACCAGGCTCCCAGAGTCCAGCAGGGCCTGCACGGAGTGTCCATTAACAACGACATCACACACCGGAGGGTTGTCCGCCGCCAGCAGGGGGTCAGCTATATACACCGGTTGGGCATAAAAAGAGGACCGGCGAGCGAACCCGCAGTCCATGGGTTCGGATGCCCTAGGGCAGTTTGATGCCACATGTCCCCAGTCCTGACAATGCCAACATCTGATCCTCGCAGCCTCCCTCCTCCCCAGGGTATTCCTCCCACGGACTGGAGATCCACTCCCCTCCTTATGTGGTGGGATCCCTTTTTCAGGATCCCGAGTCGGCAGCGGGGGCTGACGTGACTTCGGTAGTACTGCTGAGTCCCGCCCCAAATCCTGAGTGGCCATATACCTCTCCACCAGGCTAACCAGTTGTTCCAGGTTGCCTGGATCGCCTTGTCCCACCCAGCGCTGTATGGCTCTCGGGAGGGTACGCACAAACCTGTCGACCACGACCCTTTCAACCATCTGAGAAGGGCTCAATATCTCAGGCTGAAGCCATTTTTTTACTAGGTGAAGCCATTTTTTTACTAGGTGAAGTAAGTCATAGGCTTGTGACCGGGCGGGTCGGGACTCGGCAAACACCCACTGATACACCCTGTGCGCTCGCACATAGGTGTTTACCCCCAACCTGGCCAACACCTCAGCTTTTAGCCTCTCATAGTCCTTGGCCTCATCGCAGCTGAGGTCAAAATAGGCCTTTTGTGCGTCCCCCACCAGAAAAGGCGCCACCACCTTGGCCCACTGCTCCAACGGCAGCCTCTCTTGCTCCGCGGTTCTTTTGAATACCATCAGGAATGCCTCTATATCATCTCCCGGACCCATTTTCCTCAGGGCGGATCAGACTTTGTCCCTGGCGGTAGACACAGTCGGGGTTGTCGCAGTTAAAACTCCTTGCAGGGATGTTCGCACCGACTCTTGCATGGCTACCAGCTGCTGCATTAGGAGAGTGTTTGTTTGCTGCTGTGCACACATAGCCTCCTCATGTCTTTTTTGCTGTAGCTCATTACTTTCCCTCTGAGCCTGCAATGCCTGTTGCTGCTGTACATTACTCTGAATCAGGTGCTTAATGGCCTCCTCCATCTTGTCAGGAACCATAAAACTTGCAGGCCTGATATATGACATGCAGTCCAACACAACTCTTGCCTCAGGCCTGCCTCACTGCAGGAATGCCCGCTCCAAGCCACCAATTGTGGGGATGTGCTCGTGGTAGGCTACGGTAGCGGCGGCAGTATTGAGGCAATCATAGACAGTCTTTGTGATACACTGTGACTTTATTCACACCAACGGCATAACAGGCAATGTGCAGACCACACAGGTGCATATCCACATAGTGCATAGAACAAAAGTCCTTCCATAGAAAATAAACAGCAGGTTTGAGTCACCTTGTTTTGGACAGACCACAGCAGTTCTGCAGGATTCTAGGCTATCTGCCTTTGTCTCCCTCAGGCCAGAGCCCCTTCGGCTTGTAGCACCACAGGTCCCAGGGCTATCCTTCAATGTGTGCTGCGCCCAGACTCTCCTTCATCAGCACTCACTCTGTCTGTGGAAATCTCCAGCACAGCAAGACACACCCCACCCCCATCATCAGCAGGCTGGGTTCTTTAAAGGCCCAGCTCCACCAAAAACCTGGGCTGGCCGTCGGGAACAGGCACCCCCCCCACACTCTTTACCTGATCCCAGTAAGAACCGGCCCGGACACGCTGCGCCAGCAGCATTCGCCGCTGTAACCGCAATGATCCGATTCTTACTCCACCGAGGCCAGGACCTCTGGTGGCACGTATCGTCCGTCCATTATTATTCCGGGGACTCTCCTACAATATATATATATATATATATATATATATATCCATATATGTGGTGAGTGCGTATGTGAGTCTGTCCATGTATGTGGTGAGTGCCTGTATGAGTGCGTCCATGTATGTAGTGAGTGCCTGTATGAGTGCATCCATGTATGTAGTGAGTGCCTGTATGAGTGCGTCCATGTATGTAGTGAGTGCCTGTATTAGAGCGTCCATGTATGTGGTGAGTGTATGAGTGCCTCCATGTATGTGGTGAGTGCCTGTATACGTGCGTCCATGTATGTAGTGAGTTCCTGTATGAGTGCGTCCATGTATGTGGTGAGTGTATGAGTGCCTCCATGTATGTGGTGAGTGCCTGTATGAGTGAGTGCCTGTATGAGTGTGTCCATGTATGTGGTGAATTCGTGTATGAGTGCGTCCATGTATATGGTGAGTGCCTGTATGAGTGCGTCCATGTATGTGGTGAGTGTATGAGTGCATCCATGTTGTGGTGAGTGCCTGTATGAGTGAGTCCATGTATGTTGTGAGTGCCTTTATTAGTGCGTCCATGTATGTGGTGAGTGCCTGTATGAGTGCGTCCATGTATGTGGTGAGTGCCTGTATGAGTGCGTCCATGTATGTGGTGAATGCGTGTATGAGTGTGTCCATGTATATGGTGAGTACGTGTATGAGTGCGTCCATGTATATGGTGAGTACGTGTATGAGTGCATCCATGTATGTGGTGAATGCGTGTATGAGTGCGTCCATGTATGTGGCGAGTGTGTGTATGAGTGCGTCCATTAAGTTTGGGAGGGGCTCAGTACAAAAATTTGCTGTGGGGCCCAGTCAGTTCTAGCTACGCCCCTGAGTGGAGCAATATCAGAAAGGTGTTACCCAGCGAAAAATTTCAAAGACTTTGCATCTATGATCATCAACTGTGCATAACATCATCCGAAGATTCAGAGAATCTGGAACAATCTCTGTGCGTAAGGGTCAAGGCCGTAAAACCATACTGGATGCCTGTGATCTCCTGGCCCTTAAATGACATTGCACCACAAACAGGAATGCTACTGTAAAAGAAATCACAGAATGGGCTCAGGAATACTTCCAGAAACCATTGTCAGTGAACACAATCCACCGTGCCATCCACCGTTGCCAGCTGAAACTCTACAGTGCAAAGTAGAAGCAATTTCTAAGCAAGATACACAAGCTCAGGCGTTTTTCACTGGGCCAGGGGTCATTTAAAATGGAGTATGGCAAAATGGAAGACTGTTCTGTGGTCAGACGAGTCACAATTCAAAGTTCTTTTTGGAAATCTGGGACGCCATGTCATCCGGACCAAAGAGGACAAGGACAACCCAAGTTGTTATCAATGCTCAGTTCAGAAGCCTGCATCTCTGATGGTATGGGGTTGCATGAGTGCGTGTGGCATGGGGAGCTTGCATGTCTGGAAAGGCACCATCAATGCAGAAAAATATATTCCGGTTCTAGAACAACATATGCTCCCATTCAGACGTCATCTCTTTCAGGGAAGACCCTGCATTTTTCAACAAGATAATGCCAGACCACATTCTGTATCAATCACAACATCATGGCTGCGTGGGAGAAGGATCCGGGTACTGAAATGGCCAGTCTGCAGTCCAGATCTTTCACCTATAGAGAACATTTGGCGCATCATAAAGAGGAAGTTGCAACAAAGAAGGCCCAAGACGATTGAACAGTTAGAGGCCTGTATTAGACAAGAATGGGAGAGCATTCCTATTTCTAAACTTGAGAAACTGGTCTCCTCGGTCCCCAGACGTCTGTTGAGTGTTGTAAGAAGAAGGGGAGATGCCACACAGTGGTGAAAATGGCCTTGTCCCAACTTTTTTGGGATTTGTTGACACCATGAAATTCTGATTCAACATATTTTTCCCTTTAAAATGGTACATTTTCTCAGTTTAAACTTTTGTTCCGTGATTTATGTTCTATTCTGAATAAAATATTAGAAGTTGGCACCTCCAAATCATTGCATTCAGTTTTTATTCACAATTTGTATAGAGTCCCAACTTTTTGGGAATCCGGTTTGTAGCATAGTGCAGAATTGTAAAAAGTGGTCTGGTCATTAAGGGGTTTTAAGCTAGGGGAGCTGAGGTGGTTAATAACCTTGGTATCTCTTAATTGGCCATCAAACCCACCTGACCTAAACTTTAATCTATGATGTTTTTTCAAGAGAAGGATGAGGCACCAGACCAAAAAACGCAGACGAGTTGACGGCTGTTATCAGAGTTACCTGGGCTTCCATAATACCTCAGCAGTGCCACAGGCTGTTTGCCTCAATGCCATGCCTCATTAACGCAGTACTTCATTAAAAAAAAAAAGTATTGTGTGTAGCTGGCCAGCTAAGACCTGTCCTAGGTTGCTAATATAACTTATAAGTTTATACAGCTAGACCTGCCAATAACCTTAATACAGTTCTTATGTTTGTGTGTTAAAGACAAAAGTAGAGTTATTTACAGTGACTTCATGTTTAGATGTCATATAACTGTTATATATTGTGTTCACAGAAGCAGAAAAGATAATATGCCTTTAAGATTTATTATATGGATGTGAGGTAAGCTCAATGACACAGCAGTAACAACAGAAAGCATAGAGTTAAACTGTTGTTGCTGGGCAATGACAGCCAGCCTCACAGACAGCCTGTGTGGGAAATTACCCTAGCAGGAGCTGCTAGAAATCATAATTTACCAGAGAGAGAAGCTGAACAGACATTCACTCCACTAAGAGCTGTGTTTTATGGAAGCAGAGATGCCAAAATAGGTATTTAAAACAGTTATATATTGTTCCTACTGTTAATATAGTGATTAGAATTGTATACTATGTGTTTACTTACAGTTCCAGCAATTGTAAACTACAAATACCATACAAACAATTGCAACCATTCAAATTTTATATTGAAATCTAAATTGCATACAACCATACCAGATCATACTCAACCAATCTGCAAATAGTTACTGCTAACTGCATATTGCAAATTGCAACCAAATTCAGCAAGTGAACTATTAGACCTCAGCTATACCTCTCAGAGAGATCATAAAGTGCTTAAATAACTTATAGTGAGAGTACAGATACTCAAGGGAGAAATCCACCATTTTATGTTGAATGACAAGATTGAACAGTTAAATCACCATCTTATACAGGTCCTTCTAAAAAAATTAGCATATTGTGATAAAGTTCATTATTTTCTGTAATGTACTGATAAACATTAGACTTTCATATATTTTTGATTCATTACACTCCAACTGAAGTAGTTCAAGCCTTTTATTGTTTTAATATTGATGATTTTGGCATACAGCTCATGAAAACCCAAATTTCCTATCTAAAAAAATTAGCATATTTCATCCAACCAATAAAAGAAAAGTGTTTTTTAATACAAAAAAAGTCAACCTTCAAATAATTATGTTCAGTTATGCACTCAATACTTGGTCGGGAATCCTTTTGCAGAAATGACTGCTTCAATGCGGCGTGGCATGGAGGCAATCAGCCTGTGGCACTGCTGAGGTGTTATGGAGGCCCAGGATGCTTCGATAGCGGCCTTAAGCTCATCCAGAGTGTTGGGTCTTGCGTCTCTCAACTTTCTCTTCCCAATATCCCACAGATTCTCTATGGGGTTCAGGTCAGGAGAGTTGGCAGGCCAATTGAGCACAGTAATACCATGGTCAGTAAACCATTTACCAGTGGTTTTGGCACTGTGAGCAGGTGCCAGGTCGTGCTGAAAAATGAAATCTTCATCTCCATAAAGCTTTTCAGCAGATGGAAGCATGAAGTGCTCCAAAATCTCCTGATAGCTAGCTGCATTGACCCTGCCCTTGATAAAACACAGTGGACCAACACCAGCAGCTGACATGGCACCCTAGACCATCACTGACTGTGGGTACTTGACACTGGACTTCAGGCATTTTGGCATTTCCCTCTCCCCAGTCTTCCTCCAGACTCTGGCACCTTGATTTCCGAATGACATGCAAAATTTGCTTTCATCCGAAAAAAGTACTTTGGACCACTGAGCAACAGTCCAGTGCTGCTTCTCTGTAGCCCAGGTCAGGCGCTTCTGCCGCTGTTTTTGGTTCATAAGTGGCTTGACCTGGGGAATGTGACACCTGTAGCCCATTTCCTGCACACGCCGGTACACGGTGGCTCTGGATGTTTCTACTCCAGACTCAGTCCACTGCTTCCGCAGGTCCCCCCAAGGTCTGGAATCGGTCCTTCTCCACAATCTTCCTCAGGGTCCGGTCACCTCTTCTCGTTGTGCAGCGTTTTCTGCCACACTTTTTCCTTCCCACAGACTTCCCACTGAGGTGCCTTGATACAGCACTCTGGGAACAGCCTATTGGTTCAGAAATTTCTTTGTGTCTTACCCTCTTGCTTGAGGGTGTCAATGATGGCCTCAAGATCTCGCTGAAAGTGGGGGAGGTTGACCGAGAGTCCACGCTCCAAGGGAAGGTGAAGGAGAGGGACGCTAAACGGATTCCGTTTGTCTCTACGTACGGAGCCAAGAGTGGCGACATAGCGCGGATTATTCGCAAAGAGTGGCACATCCTACAAAAAGGGTTACCCATGGTGGAGGAGTTTGTGGGTTTCCCCATGATGGCATATAAGAGAGGGACCAGCCTGCGTGATAAATTGGTGAGGACGGAGGTTGGTGAGCCACAGGGGGATGGGCAGAGGTATCTGGCACCAAGGAGGTTGGGATGTTTTCCCTGCCTTGGTTGTTGTAACTGTGGCAACATGCTCAAGGGAGATACCTTTGCCCATCCCTATAGTGGCAAGCCCTATAAGATAAAAAACTTCTACACATGCAGGTCACGGGACGTGATATACATGATCATGTGCCCTTGTGGCCTTATTTACATTGGGGAAACCACAATGGAAGCCAGGGAGCGTATCAACTCACATAAGAGCAATATCCGTAGGGCTCAGATAGACAAGCCAGTGGCGAAACACTTCGTGGAGCGTGGACACTCGGTCAACCAACTACGCTTTAGAATCATTGATTCTGTCGGCCCTCTGAGACGTGGGGGGTACAAGGATCGGATTCTGCGTAAGAAGGAACTTAAGTGGATCTTTGAATTGAGAGCCCTGCAACCGTTCGGAATGAATATTGAATTCTCAGTATCAAGTGTATAAGGTGACCATGGCAACTAGTTCTCTGTGTAGTGTTTGTTTAATTGTATTCCGTTTTATGCACATTTTTCACTTATTCCCTGGTCCGCACGGATCAGAGCACGGTATGGCTTGTGGGGTCTATTCTTTATCCCTGACATGAATGCGGTCGTCCCACGCCACGCGTCACAGCAAGGGGCGGGTTTAGACCTCAGTTGCGTCTCTGGCAATGCGGGGGGGACGGGCATGGGGAGGGCGGAGCCATGACGTCACCAAGGCCGGGTTTTCGGCTGGAGGCGCGGTGTTGCTGCCTGCTCATGTGCGGATGTCCCCCCATTGCGCGAGAGGACGCAAGTGATGGGTGAGTCACTATGATTGTGCCGCCTGATCCAGGGTTTGTCCGCTGGCGCTGTGTACGTGATGCGGTGGAGCGATCGCTTGTAAGCGGCGGGGATGAATTGACTCCTAGGCGTCCCTGGCAACGGTGCGCATGCCGGGAGTGTTGTGATGACGCGAGATGATGGGGCGGAGCTGCCTGCGATCAGCTGACTCGGAGTAAAGCGGCCGGTGACGCTGTACCCTCTCTCCCGACATGCGCACCAGAAGCCTGGGTACGCCGTGATACATGTGTGCTCTGCAGGTATGTTGGATAGGGAACCTAACATATAGTAACATAGTAACATAGTACATAAGGCCGAAAAAAGACATTTGTCCATCCAGTTCGGCCTGTTATCCCGCAAGTTGATCCAGAGGAAGACCCCTCTCTAGTAGCTATAGCCTGTAATATTATTAAGCTCCAGAAATACGTCCAGGCCCCTCTTGAATTCCTTTATTGTACTCACCATCACCACCTCCTCAGGCAGAGAGTTCCATATTCTCACTGCTCTTACCGTAAAGAATCCTTTTCTATGTTTGTGTACAAACCTTCTTTCCTCCAGGCGCAGAGGATGTCCCCTCGTCACAGTCACAGTCCTGGGGATAAATAGCTGATGGGATAGATCTCTGTACTGACCCTTGATATATTTATACATATTAATTAGATCTCCCCTCAGTCGTCTTTTTTCTAAAGTGAATAACTCTAATTTTGATAATCTTTCAGGGTACTGTAGTTGCCCCATTCCAGTTATTACTTTAGTTGCCCTCCTCTGGACCTTCTCCAGCTCTGCTATGTCTGCCTTGTTTACAGGAGCCCAGAACTGTACACAGTACTCCATGTGTGGTCTGACTAGCGATTTGTAAAGTGGTAGGACTATGTTCTTATCACGGGAATCTATGCCCCTTCTGATGCAACCCATTATCTTGTTGGCCTTGGCAGCAGCTGCCTGACACTGGTTTTTGCAGCTTAGTTTGCTGTTTATTAAAATTCCTAGATCCTTTTCCATGTCAGTGTTACCGAGTGTTTTACCATTTAGTATGTACGGTTGACTTGCATTTTTCCTTCCCATGTGCATAACTTTACATTTATCAGTGTTAAACCCCATCTGCCACTTATCTGCCCAAGCCTCCAATCTATCCAGATCCCTCTGTAGCAGTATACTGTCCTCATCAGTGTAAATTACTTTACACAGTTTAGTGTCATCTGCGAAAATTGATACTTTACTATGCAAGCCTTCTACAAGATCATTAATAAATATATTGAAGAGAATAGGGCCCAATACTGACCCCTGAGGTACCCCACTAATGACAGTGACCCAATCTGAGTGTGTACCGTTAATAACCACCCTCTGTTTTCTATCACTGAGCCAGTTACTTACCCACTTACAGATGTTTTCTCCCAGTCCGAGCATTCTCATTTTATATACTAACCTTTTATGTGGTACAGTGTCAAATGCTTTGGAGAAGTCCAGATATACGACATCCATTGATTCGCCGCTGAGTCTAGAACTTACCTCCTCATAGAAACTGATTAAATTAGTCTGACATGACCGATCCCTCACGAAGCCATGCTGATATGGCGTTATTTGCTTATTTCTGTTGAGATGCTCTAATATAGCATCTCTCAGAAAACCTTCAAACAGTTTACCCACACCAGATGTTAAACTTACCGGCCTATAGTTTCCAGGGTCTGTTTTTGGCCCCTTTTTGAATATTGGCACCACATATGCCATGCGCCAATCCTGTGGGACATTCCCTGTCAGTATAGAGTCTGCAAATATCAGAAATAAGGGTCTGGCTATGACATTACTTAATTCCTTTAGGATACGGGGGTGTATATAGGATTGAGACACTTAGTAGGAGCACCGGGCGCATTTTTTATGACATCAGCATCTCTTGTCCTGTGTTATTGGCCACTCCATTGGCAGTGGGTGTTTTTTAATATATTTAAACAGGTACTTTTAAATTGCACAGTGTGTTTGATAAAGGCTGTGAAGCGGCCGAAACGTCACAACTTCTGCACGTTAAGTTCACTTGGCTGTGCCCATTAAAGGTTTTTTTTACCGGACATGCTGCCTCCATTGCTTTTTTTGGACTCATTATGAGGGAGCCCCGATGAATCTTGGACTCCAGGTGGGCTGCTGCATTCCGGTTGAGTGCGATTCCAACACTTTTATTTATATCAATGATGGCCTTCTGGACAGCAGTCAGGTCGGCAGTCTTACCCATGATTGCGGTTTTGAGTAATGAACCAGGCTGGGAGTTTTTAAAAGCCTCAGGAATCTTTTGCAGGTGTTTAGAGTTAATTAGTTGATTCAGATGATTAGGTTAATAGCTCGTTTGGAGAACCTTTTCATGATATGCTTATTTTTTGAGATTTTGGGGTTTTCATGAGCTGTATGCCAAAATCATCAATATTAAAACAATAAAAGGCTTGAACTACTTCAGTTGGTATGCAATGAATCTAAAATATATGAAAGTCTAATGTTTATCAGTACATTACAGAAAATAATGAACTTTATCACAATATGCTATTTTTTTTTAGAAGGACCTGTACATACCGCCATCTTGTGAGATCTTTTCAACACGTGTTATGTACATGGACTATCTGCTGCGGAGGTGGCAGTGTTATATATGAAGAAAAGTTGAAGTTAATAAGTTATTTCATGCATTTTTTGTGCTGTTTAAACCTACTGTTTCCATAGAACGGCGCTAGAGGAATTACAGAATAATAGACAGTCTGGTTAGACTAAAAGTCAGAGATATCAAAATACTTCTAATGCCACAGCAAGGCACTTCATAGTGCTGCGCCTGCCACATTGAGCGCACATACTGTACATACTTTTTGGTAGGCTGACATTTCTGTATTAAAAATTATTTTATATTTGTCCCTGCCTTCTGGATCGCTGTGTATGCAGAGCAGGAAGCGCTATGCGCTTCCTGTTCCGGCCCAGCGTTCATGTTGTCGTATATCTTCTATATGAAAGAATCTTCATATAAAAGAGAGGATAAAAAAAAATATAAAAATTTATATTATCCTTCAGGCGGACATAAAAACGCCTCTAAGTTCTTTTATCAAGTATCTTAATTTGATTTGTGCAAGCAGTGAAACAAAGGGACAATTGTATGTGTAAAAATATATAATCGTTTATTATAAAAACCAAGAATATAAAAACAATACAACTTCAAAACAAATGATGAAGTTACAAAGTAACACCCAAAATGTACCACACGGTGGTGTTAACACACCCCTATCTGATCAGCACAGTATGATTTAATGATTTATGACAACCAGTGTCATACTTGTAACAAACGGACTCATATACCAGGAGAAACTTAGGATCTTCTGTTATCAAACAGGCTATAACAATAAAACACGGATTTACAGGAAAATAACTGTTATCCCTTGACTCTGTTTTCCTATGACCAATCAAAAATATATGATATTAATATGATAAAATATTCAGCTCGGCAATCAGACTAAGGAAAATAACTTTCCAAGGGTTTAGTCCTCTTTTCAAATAATGTCAGATCTAAAGTTTTTCTTTTTGATTGAATGAATGGATCAACGAATATATGGATCTTTTTCCACTTTCTCTAGTTCTCCCTTGCTACCCCTCACACGAGTAATTATCCCCCCCCCCTTATCTAAGAATCATCCCCTTTAGGTTAGGGATTCCCAAATCAGGTAAGGTGAGTGTACTTGCATGCTAATAACACCATGATGTCATACCAACTCCTAATATGGTAAAGAACAAATAATGAAATAATATAATATTGTCCATCTGCCCCCAGATGGCACTGCGGTATTGCAGATGAACATCACAACTTTTAAGCATTAAAATTAAAAATCGAATAATATGTTTTCAGGACCTTGTTGACCTTTTCTATATACCTTGTCTTTCCCTGACACTTTTAATTACCTATATCCTGGACTTCTTGGAGTTGACTGTCTTCTCCTATCTTTTTTAAATATAGTTTGTGCAGCATACGGGTAGGCTACCCGACACTGCTAGATTGGAATGTGTATTTCCCTTTAAGCCAGTCAGGCCGGTTACCGGCAATCCTTGTCACAGCCAGCAGAGGGAGCCCCCAGTTCGGTATAAATAGGCTAGGGCCTAGCTCAGGAAGGCAGAAGTTTCTAGACTCAGTGCTGAGAGGGTAGAGTAAGCCCTGTAACCGGATTCCAGATCCGAGGAGAAGGTTCCCCTCCTGAGTCCGTATTCGTAGAAGCAAGAAGGGCATAGTTAAACAGCCTGAAGACCCAGAATAAAACAGAAGGCGAGTCTAATCAGCAAGAGGTACTCAAGGTAACAGAGGAGGTACTTGATAAAGACAGATTCAAGGATACACCAGAGCTAGGGCATCAGACCTTGGAGAATAAGTCACATGTTTCAGGATCAGTCAGGAATAGAGTGCAAGCCTCCTGTACTACAAGTCCTGTGTTTAACCCTCTGAAAATCACCTTGCTATTTCCGGCCTGTCTGTAACTTATGCAAACCCACTGTCTTCATATGCAAATCAACTGTCTTCAATGGAACTGCGTTTCCACCTATGTCCATGCATGATTACTACTGAAAACCAGTAAAGTTCCAGTTTTGGTTGGCTATCACGTGGTTACTCCATTATTCCACATAACATTACACGGTGTGTCACCGTTCAATTGACACTGGCGTCACGAACATTTATGAACTGCCTGTTCCAGTCGCTGCCCAGATTGAAGACGACAGTGAATCCCACTGTCCCCCTGGGACACTGCATCGCTCTTTTTGGCGTCACGAACAGGATCTGCATACTTCTGAAGTGCAGAGAAATGTGAACTGTGTGCTTTAACTATTCCACCACCGTATTGCAAGGACTGTACCCTTTTTTCCAAGTCGGTGGATTACAATTGTGCCTGGGAGAAATCGGAGGCGCTGTGCTGTGTTGCGCTACCCCCAGGAAAAGAAAATCGTTGTTGTGGATTATAATTCATTAACTCCTCAACAACCCTGCTTGCTGTCAGGGAATGGTGATCAAGATGGCCACCGGCCGCCTGGAGTAAAGTTTCCCGCGCTGCTAAGGACCTTCGTGGGCGGATCCCTTCAAAGACACCGAAAAGCCCGCCCCTCTTCATCATCGCACCGCCGCGGCCCTGTTTCCTCTACGTCACCGCGGTCGCAGGAAGTCCGGAGTCTCTCGAGATTTGGCCTGCTTCACACCCGGCGATACCGGTAAGAACTTGTATCCGGAGGGAAGGGGATTGTTCCGGCCCTTTTAGTCGCCAGCGGCCGCATCTTATTAAACTAACATGTCAGATCCGGGAGTTGCCGAGTGGCCGGACCCGGGAGAGCTTGCGGCTCCTAATCATCCTATAGCCCCCAGCGTGATGCCCTTTACCATGCCTTACTATTTTGGGGATCCCATGGTTTCCCCGCTATAACGGAGAGGCCCATACCCTAAGAGACTTTAAAGAAAAGTTGCTGGCCTTAGTCAAACTGTACCCCATAAATGCCGATCAGCAAATGGAAATCTTGCTAGCGCAACTGGAGGGGGCTGCCCGCAGAGAGGTATTATCCTGGCCTGCTGCGGAACGGAGTACTCTAGAGCAGATATTCACCCGCCTCAGGGCCACTTTTGAAACGAGGACTGCCTCAGAGATAAAGATGCACTTCTTTGGCAAGAAACAGAGGTCCGGTGAGTCCCTCCGTGACTATGCCCTATCACTTCAGGAGGCTTTGGGGGCTGTAATCCAGATAGATCCCAAGGAAGCTGATAACCAGGATCAGACCCTGAGGGAACAATTTATTACCGGAGTGTCTAGTGAGCAAATAAGGACCCAATTAAAGATGCTGTCCGCCCAACACCCTAACAGTACCTTTCTGGACTTTAAAGAACTGGCTATAAAAATTCTGGGGTCAGCAGTATCTACAGAGTTGAGCACACCACCTGAGTTATCAGCCTTGCAGGTCAAAACCGCTTATCATTAACCGAGCTGAGGCCGGTCAAGCTGTTCAAGCTACAGCTACCGATACTATCGCCATGCTGACAGAGCAAGTAAATCACCTCACTAAAAGCCTAGAGAGAGTGTGCAGAAAAATGGAGGAATGGGAAAAACCCATGATGTCAGAAGAAGAGTTCCTGTCACCTCCTAAGCCGTTCCCACCTCCATACCAAGAAACTCACCCCAGGGATCCTGGGAGGCGCAATAGGGATCGCAAGCGGCCCGTGTGTACATACTGCAAAAAGGTGGGACACACAGAATCCACGTGCTGGCAGTTAAACGGGCAACCCCTGAGGCTGAGGACCACCCCTCGGGAGGTAGAACACTAGGTCCAAAGGATCCAAATTGGATGCCACGGTATGTAGGATCCCATCCTAAAATCAATGTAGAGATTAACGGGGTCCCCTTTGAAGCCCTATTAGATACTGGGTCTCAGGTCACTACTATTCAGCTGCCCGCCTTTGAAAGATTCTGGGACACCAACCAATTGACCCAGCCGCCTGAATCCTGGGTAGAGATTATCGCCAGCAATGGCAAACCAGTAAAGATTCATGGATACTGGGAACCCACCCTGCAGGTGGGAGAAGTAACCTTGCCTCAACAGGGGGTGATAGTAGTACAGGCCGGCGACAGAGGAGGACATCCTGTCATTCTAGGCACCAATGTCTTCAGAAACTGTTATGCAGAAATACTTGCCGTATTACACCAGACTCTGCCCACTGCTTCCTCTGCATCCAAGAGGGTGATTCAAAAGACTATCACTGTGTTAAGTGCCCAGCAGAGGTTTGCTAACGGGAAAGGAGAAATCTGTACTGCCAGGATTCGTGATAATAAGCCTGTGACTTTGCCTCCTAATTCCCAAACTCTGTTATGGTGTCGTGCTGTCCTGGGAGTCCAAGGCCGAGATTATCCGTCCCTGGTGGAACCAATCCAGATGGAGAATTACCCTTATGTGAGAGCTGCCAAGTGCCTGGTGAATGTCTCCCAAGGTAAAGTACCTGTCCGTCTGATTAACCTGAGTGATCATCCTGTTGCGCTTACTAAGCATTACCCTGTTGCCCAGCTTTCTCAGGTGTTCTTCCAAGACATCATCCGTCTTCCAGTGACAGAAAAGCCGCCAGCTGCAGTCAGCGGATGTCCGCCGGTGCCCCAGTCACAAGTACCCTGGTGGGAGGAGCTACATGTCGGGGACGAGACTACCCCCCAACGTCAACAAGAAGGGATACTACAGCTTGTCAAAGAGCACCACCAGGCCTTCAGTAAACATGCTACTGATTATGGAGAGGTGAGTGCCATACAACACACCATACCTACTGGCTCTCATCCTCCTATCAAGGAGAGATACAGACCCTTACCGCCTACTTCATATCAGACTGTAAAAGAAATGATCCAAGAGATGAAAGACTCTAATGTAATCCGGGGCAGTCGTAGCCCGTGGGCAGCACCCCTGGTCCTTGTAAAGAAGAAGGATGGTGGTATCCGTTTCTGCGTGGACTATAGAAAAATTAATCAAATAACCCACAAAGACGCGTACTCACTGCCCCGCATTGAGGAGTCACTAACTGCTCTGGGCTCCGCTGCCTATTTCTCCACATTGGACTTGACCAGTGGCTACTGGCAAGTACCCATGGCCCCGGCAGATAGGGAAAAGACTGCTTTCACCACTCCCATGGGCCTGTTCGAATTCAATTGTATGCCGTTCGGGTTATGTAATGCCCCAGGAACTTTCCAGAGACTAATGGAGCGGTGTTTGGGTCACAAAAACTTCGAAACAGTGCTGCTGTATCTAGATGACGTCATTGTGTACTCAAAAACATATGAAGACCATCTGAAACACTTAGCAGAGGTCTTTGAAATCCTTATCAAATATGGCCTGAAGGTAAAGCCATCCAAGTGCCACTTGCTCAAACCTGCGGTAAAATACCTGGGGCATGTGGTAAGCGGAGAGGGCGTACAACCTGACCCTGATAAGTTAGCGGCTGTCCGTAACTGGCCGGTCCCCACTACCGTCAAAGAGGTGAGGGGTTTCCTTGGTTTTGCCGGCTACTATAGACGTTTTATCCCCCATTTTGCTCAAATAGCCGATCCTATCCAGGAACTCTTGAGGGGGCAGCCCAAGAAAAGTCCTAGAACTCCAGTGCCCATTGAGTGGAATGAAGAAAGAGAGATAGCGTTCCAGTTGTTAAAAAAGAAACTGACCGAGCCTCCCGTGTTAGGTTATCCAGACTACAGCAAGCCCTTCCATCTGTATACTGATGCTAGCAAGCGAGGCCTGGGGGCTGTGTTAGCCCAGATCCAAGAGGGAAAAGAAAGAGTGAGAGCTTATGCAAGCCGCTCCCTGAAAGGAGCTGAGAAAAATGACCAGAATTATAGTTCCTTCAAACTAGAGTTCCTGGCTTTAGTGTGGGCAGTGACGGAGAAATTCAAAGATTATCTAGCCGCTACCCCATTCATTGCATTCACTGATAATAACCCTCTGGCACATCTAAATACAGCTAAATTGGGGGCTTTGGAGCAAAGATGGGCCTCTCGCCTCACCAACTATGATTTCTCTGTAAAATATTGTGCTGGACGTACTAATGACAATGCTGATGCTTTATCCAGGCTTCCCACAGAGACAGCTCCTGATGATGTGCGAGATGCTTGGGAAGATGTAGAAATGCCGGCCTTCTACCATAAATTTGCTCAACAGGATCAGGCTCGGGCTACCAGTGACAGAGCTGCAGTTCCTTCACCCTCCAGTAGGCCTGAACTCAAAGAAGAAAGGTGGGTGAAACTACAGTCTGAAAGTAGAGTGCTGGGTGAATTGTTGGACTTCATTACCAGTGGCAGAGCCCCTGAGAGGATTCGGCGTAAGAGTACAGATCCTGAGCTCATCAAACTGTGGAGACAGCGCCATCAGCTCTTCATACAAAAGGGCCTGTTGCTACGGAGAAGCCTAGACCCAGTGTCCAACGAAAGAGTGCATCAGATTCTCATACCCCGACGAGATGCAGGTATGGTGTTGGAGATGTACCACAATCAATCCGGTCACTTTGGGGTCCAAAAAACTGAGGCAAATATCCGCCAGCGGTTTTACTGGGTGGGCATGAGAGAAGACATGGAGAAGTGGTGTCGGGAGTGTGTAGCCTGTGCCTTGAAACGAGGTGAACACCATGATCAGAGGGCACCACTGAGACCCATTGTAAGTACTCGTCCTCTTGAACTTGTCGCCATCGACCATGTGAAACTGGAGCCTAGTCGCTCAGGGTATGTGTACGCTATGACTATTATTGACCATTTCACTAAGTTTGTTGTAGCGGTGCCTGTGAGAGACCAGACGGCCAAGACTACAGCCGAACTGTTCTGGAAACACTTCCTCCTGCCCTACGGTTGTCCAGAAAAGATCCTCACCGATCAAGGTCCTGCTTTTGAGTCCCATCTGTTCCATGAGCTGTGCCGCCTGCACAACTGTAAGAAGATCCGGACGACGGCCTACCATCCGCAAGGTAATGGATTATGTGAAAAAATGAATCAGACCTTGATAGAGATGCTGAGGACCGTGCCTCCTGAAACCAGGGGAGATTGGCCTAATCTGTTGCCACAGCTCATGTTCACGTACAATCATACCATACACTGTTCCACCGGGTATACCCCCTTTTTTTTTATGTTTGGGCGCCAAGGGTTATTGCCTGCTGATCACTCCTTGGACGTACTCGTACCTGATTGCATCAACCCATTACCTAATACCGACTGGGTTGCTGAACACCAAAGGCGATTGAATACGGCCCAAGCTATTGTTCAGGAACGTATGGACTATGCTAGAGACCGGCAGCAGAGAGACTATGACCAAGCAGCCCATGCAGAACCCTTGACAATAGGGGCTGTGGTATGGTTAAAAAATAACCGCCGTACCAGTAAACTGGACAGTAAATGGGAGCAAAGTCCCTATGTTGTCACTGCAATCCCAAATGTTGGAACTCACACTTATGAGATCACCCGGGAAGGCAGGGGATCCCAAATTGTACACCGAAACCGGTTAAAGCTCTGCCTGACACCAGAACCCAGTGCCGAGAGTTCTATATCTGAACCCCCTGTGTCAGAGTCATCAATACAGCCTGAGGATCCTATGCAGGCTGTCCGTAATCTAAGGTATGACGCTGATCCCATGCATTGGCTTCTGACACCATGGTTGAACTTGTTGGTGCCCGCTCCGGCACCTACAGTACCTTTACTTCCAGAAGAGCCGGTTCAAGATGCCCCGGATCCAGTTCCCCCTCTTGTGGTTCCTGTTGTTCCTGACCAAGGTCTCACGGATGGAGATCCTCCTTTTGCTACTCTCTCTTCTACCTCGGTGCTAAGGGAAGAGGAAACCCCTGTGTTGAGAAGGTCCACCCGGATGACCAGGGGACGTCCGCCAGTCCATTTAGGAGACTTTGACTATGCTGGTGGTGTCTCCTCCCGAACAGTTGTTACTAGAAATAGCCTGCTTGACGTGTGTGCGCAAGAATGGACTCCTCCACGTGAGCCCTTGCCTGTTCTACACCCGCAGGAAAATCCTGTGTAGTTCTTTATTATACTTCAGTCAAGGAAAAAATAGACTAACCTGGTTCACCTTAAGTCCGCTGTGCCAGGTCAGCGGCCGTGCCTAAGAAGAAAGAAGACGCCCCTTTTTCTTGCGTCATTTGTTCATCAAGTCGCAAATGTTATATTTTTGTGTGAAATAGTTGTTTATCATATTTATAATGGAATGTTTAAATTATGCATCAGCTTATGTTGGTTCAGCCATGTGTGTGTTACTCACGTTAAAGTCTGGGGGTGTGCAGCATACGGGTAGGCTACCCGACACTGCTAGATTGGAATGTGTATTTCCCTTTAAGCCAGTCAGGCCGGTTACCGGCAATCCTTGTCACAGCCAGCAGAGGGAGCCCCCAGTTCGGTATAAATAGGCTAGGGCCTAGCTCAGGAAGGCAGAAGTTTCTAGACTCAGTGCTGAGAGGGTAGAGTAAGCCCTGTAACCGGATTCCAGATCCGAGGAGAAGGTTCCCCTCCTGAGTCCGTATTCGTAGAAGCAAGAAGGGCATAGTTAAACAGCCTGAAGACCCAGAATAAAACAGAAGGCGAGTCTAATCAGCAAGAGGTACTCAAGGTAACAGAGGAGGTACTTGATAAAGACAGATTCAAGGATACGCCAGAGCTAGGGCATCAGACCTTGGAGAATAAGTCACATGTTTCAGGATCAGTCAGGAATAGAGTGCAAGCCTCCTGTACTACAAGTCCTGTGTTTAACCCTCTGAAAATCACCTTGCTATTTCCGGCCTGTCTGTAACTTATGCAAACCCACTGTCTTCATATGCAAATCAACTGTCTTCAATGGAACTGCGTTTCCACCTATGTCCATGCATGATTACTACTGAAAACCAGTAAAGTTCCAGTTTTGGTTGGCTATCACGTGGTTACTCCATTATTCCACATAACATTACACGGCGTGTCACCGTTCAATTGACACTGGCGTCACGAACATTTATGAACTGCCTGTTCCAGTCGCTGCCCAGATTGAAGACGACAGTGAATCCCAGGTTAGTGGGTTGCCCTGCACTACAAAGCCCAGCATATCTAAGGCTACACTACTGATCCCCCTGGGACACTGCATTTGACTTGATGAAAATTTTATATAGCGGCTTTGATGCTTGGCATCGGAACTTGTACATTTCACTTATCTACATCCATGTCTACGTTACTCAGGCCTCCTTTCGTACATGTTTTCACGCCCGTCACGTTACTCAGGTCTCCTTTTCGTACATGTTTTCACGCCTGTTTACGTCACTCAGCCCTCTTTCTCGTACATATTTTCACGCCTGTTTACGTTACTGAGGCCTCCTTTTCGTACATGTTTTCACGCCTGTTTACGTTACTCAGGCCTCCTTTTCGTACATGTTTTCACGCCTGTTTACGTTACTCAGGCCTCCTTTCATACATGTTTTACACCTGTCAAGTTACTCAGGTCTCCTTTTGTACATGTTTTCACACCTGTCACGTTACTCAGGACTCCTTTTGTCCTTGGTTTCACGCCTGTTCATGTCACTCAGGCCTCCTTTCGTACATGTTTTTTCCCAAGACTGGTTTCAAATCCAGGAGCTTCAAACCATCAGGTATGTCAATCTCTTAAACCTCGGGCACACGCAGTGACATAGCTCATCTCACCTCCCTTTTTCCGGGTCTTCTTAACAAATCACCGAATCCACAACACTCGCACGGTTCCTGGGTCAATCCTTCAGCAGTAACTGTAATCCTTCCAAATTCCAGCATGTCTCATCTGGACAACATGGGGGAGACTTCGTCTATTCCGGAGACCCTTGCCTCAGAGCACGCCAGCGTTACTTCTCTCAGGAACTGGACCATCCCTAGACTAATCGCCGAGCTCAACAAGAGAGGGATACCTTACCCGGCCTCCGCCAGAAAGGCGGAATTATTCAGACTCTTGATGTCCGGCTCATCATCCCCACCCAGGGAGAACGTGTCAATGGCTACCATTCAACTGTCATTGACTCAGTTACATGCCACCCTCAACAACCTGTCCTCTTCGGTCCTGGACGTCCAAAATAGACTGTCAGCAGTGGAATCCAGGCACCTGGCAGTCACCCCTCCAGAGCATCCTTCCGTTCCTGCTCCCCCACCTCAGTCCACCTCCCCAGGTAGTGTTTCCAGCCTCTCCGAGATAGCTCCAGCCCACTTCCTCACAGACAACATAAAAAAAGACATTCTGGAGGGCAAAGACGTTAACTTAGCCGCCATCTTGATAGCCACCCACGACATTGTAGAAAACAAGACAATCGCGTGCGAAAACATTTCAATTGTCCTTAAATCCAGGGACGCTCGGCTGAACAAAAAACTCACCGTTCCCGAGTTTGTCCTGGCTTTTAGCCTCTTTAGGGATATAGTCTGCACTGCCCACCCCGAAAGAAGAGAGGAGTTGGACCTGTACATGTATAGAGTCACCGACCTGGGGTACAAATACGGCGGATCCGCATTCTACGACTACCACCACTCCTTCTCAGCCAAAGCCGCCGCAGCGCTGGCTCAGTTCCAGCGGGTCACCAACTGGGCGTGTCTGGACATGGAGCTTTTCTGCCGGCACTTCGCCGGTTTGAGAGCTCCAGCCTGCAGCTCCTGCCAGTCCATCCTCCACACCTCCGATTGGTGTCCCTCCATCGGCCAACCAGCGGCTCCCAGCAGACCCACGCCCGGCCCCTCCGGCACCCAAGTCAGACACAGCAACACCGACAAATTGGGCCGCCCCATCATTTTCTTAGGCAATAGCCAAATCTGCAACAACTACAACCTAGCCTCCTGTAACTATAACCAGTGCAGGGCCCTACATGTCTGTTCCTCCTGCTTCCGGGCTCACCCCATCTCAGTATGCCCACAAAGAACGGCCAAGCACAAGTGACTAAGCGGGGTCAACGTGGAGCTTCTGGGCAGGTTGCTCCAGAACCACCACAGCCCCGATATGGTTGATTTTTTGCTTTCATGTTTCAGCAAGGGTTTCCACATGGGTCTCATCGCCCTTCCCCAGTCCACCTGGGAGGGTCCTAATTTACTGTCCGCACTTCAGGATGCCGACGCGGTAGATTCCCTCATCCAGTCGGAAGTAGAGAAGGGTTTCCTTATCGGCCCCTTCCCTTACGTTCCTTTCGACTCCTGGAGGATTATCCCCGTCAGCATCGTCACCAAGAAATTCTCCAATAAAAAACGACTGATTTACGACCTGTCCGCGCCTCATGGTTCATACATCCCCAGCCTAAACTCCCTGATTCCGTCGGAAGAATTCTCCATGAAATATTCCTCACTCCAGGAAGCCATTTCCCTCATTCTGTTAGCAGGCAAAGGAGCTTGGTTGTCTAAAGCAGACATAGCCGACGCGTTCAAGCCATTACCCATCGATCCCCAGCTCTGGAAATTCCACGGCATCAAATGGCAGGACAGTTACTATTTTGCTACCCGTTTAACTTTTGGTTCAAAAAGCAGTCCCTGGCTATTTGACCGGTTTGCCCAAGCCCTCCACTGGATCTTGGTCAATCGCTGCAAATGTCCAATGGCACTACACTACCTCGATGATTTCCTCCTGATCGAACCCCCCAGTGTTAAACCATGCAAACTTAGTAACTTCCTGCGCATTCTCAAAGATCTCCAGGTTCCGGTAGCCCCGTCCAAAATAGAGGGACCCGCCACGGTGATCACCTTTCTCGGTGTCGTGCTCGACACAGAGAAAATGGAAGCCAGACTACCAGCCGATAAGCTTCTCAAAATCAGGTCAATCATCACACAGTTCACGGGCTCCCACGTCCTCACCAAACGAGAGCTGCAGTCGCTCCTTGGCATGTTAAACTTCGCCACAAGGATCATGCCCCAAGGGAAAGCTTTCATGTCCGGGCTTCTAGATCTGTTACCTTCAGCTCCTGAGCAGGACTCCACGGTGTTCTTGGATGCCCAGGCAATGGCTGATTTGACCATGTGGAATTCCTTCATTACTCACTGGAACGGGGTTTCCCTGTTTATTCCCCAATGGAGTCCCGATTTCCCCATGGTCTTTTCAGATGCCGCAGCATCCAGAGGTTTTGCGGCCATTTACAACACACAGTGGTTCGCCGCACCATGGCCCGCCGCGATTTCCTCCTTACCCGACTTCCTCAGATCTTCTCCTCTACTGGAGATCTACCCTATCGTGGCGGCTGCTCAGGTTTGGGGTAACCAATGGGCAGATTCCCCAGTTGCTTTCTTCACAGATAACCAATCAGTGGTGGATATCCTCAGTAAAGGGCGCTCCAAATATCCTCACATCATGTCCTTCATTCGCAGGCTAGTATGGCTATCCTTACGTCACAATTTCCACATTTCAGCCAGGCACATCCCGGGCATTCGTAATACCGCCGCTGATGCATTGTCCCGTTTTAACCTTGATAATTTCTTCCAGATCATGCCAGAGGCGGAACCAACGAGTCTTTTGCCTCCGGATTACCACACCCTTCGAATGGATTAGGACATTTCATTTCCACTGCAAAGTCCCTCATGCTCAGCTCTCTTTCCGCCAACACGACCAGGAACTACAGGACCGGTTGGAACATCTATAAACAATTTTCCCATCTCCATCCTAGAACCAACACAGATAAGTCCACATATTTAATAGCCTTTCTCGCATATTGTCACACGCACCTCAAGCTATCCTACAACACCATCAAACTGTATTTGTCAGGGGTTCAGCACCACTCCATGCTGAGAGACCCAGGTAGCAAGTCAGCCTTCACTTCCCCAGTAGTCAAGGCCACCATTAGGGGCATCCTCAGGAACAGCCGGAGCAGCACGCCCAGCAGGCAACCTGTGTCAGGGGAGCTGTTCAGAAAGCTCTCAGATTCATTAGACGGTTTTCCTTTTGGCCTTCTTCCTTCCATGGTCATTAAAGCCGCAATGTATCTGAGTTTTTATGGCTTCTTGCGCCCGGGAGAATTCACCGTAGGGTCATCCAAAACTAAAGGTTTAACCAAAAGCCAGTTAATTTGTCACCCAGATCACCTCGTACTAAACCTACCATCCACCAAAACATCGCAATCCGGGCCGCCTGTCCAAATCAAATTCTTCCAAACCTTCAATAAGTGGTGCCCGGTCCAGATTCTCAATAAGCTATTGGCCCTGCTGGCACATTCCTCCAAGAACGAACCACTCCTACCGTTCAAAGGTACATTTCTCACCACGGCCCGGTTCATCCATCATATTCGCATCCTGGCCAAGGGGTTGGGCCACGTTCCCAAAACCATATCGGGTCACTCCTTCCGCATAGGTGCCGCTTCAGCAGCATCAAAACACAACGTCCCGTGCCACATCATCCGGAAAATGGGCCGCTGGCAGTCCTCCTGCTTCACCCGTTACATTCCCAATCCGCACAAAGAAATCTCCGACGCTTTCTGTAACCTCGTGTTGTAACCTCAATAAACATCAATTCTTCCTAACCGTCTCTTTTGCCCCCTTATAGGCCTACCCTCGGACATGGCTTCAGGCACACCTCAGGCCAGTTATGTCAGGTCACCTGTGGCCACGCAGCCACCATTCGTCCTCTCAACATCCGTAGCCTCGACCACAAATATTAAGGCTGTTCACAGCCTGTAATTGTGGGAGGGGCGGAGGCTTATAAATCCTCCAAGCCTCCCCCCTCTCATTGCGGGCTCTTGCGGTGCCCCACCCTCTTCCCTCCCTTCTCCTTAAGTTTCACCCGGGTAGGCCCCCTTATAGGCCTACCCTCGGACATGGCTTCAGGCACACCTCAGGCCAGTTATGTCAGGTCACCTGTGGCCACGCAGCCACCATTCGTCCTCTCAACATCCGTAGCCTCGACCACAAATATATATATCGATACATTGTTACACATAGATAATACATTATATGAATTATTGATTAACATATGTTGTAAACTAAATATACCATGCAGAGATATATATAATATAATATAATTATGAATATATAAATTGAACTTCATATAGCAGGTGTGCCTCAAGGACATGAGACCTTGTTCCCTCCAGACAGATATGTTTTAGGGAGTTGACTTACTCCTTACAGATGGTCCCATATCTTTTTAGCAATAACTTTTAAACACAATGTCCGTTTATGTTCACAATTATTTTTTTATAAATTGAACTTGCCATGACCTCATCTTGGCTTCCTCAGCCACATAATAGAACTTTGGTTCAGGCCGATTTTATTCTTAAAGGCAATGAGATGAGCATACATTTTGATCATAATGTCATTAGATAATATTGTATACGTATGAAAATGCACAACAAATCCCCCTTCATTCCAAAACGTTCTATAACGTGTGAATGTATTTGGAATGCATAAAAGGGCTTTTCATATGTCTTCTTCTAAAGATTGGGTGCGTGAACCTTGTTTGTACCACAACTTGGCCAAAGTCTTTTTGAATAATCCTATCCAACGCACCACTTGGGTGGTCAATAAGCTCAACCATCCCAGGATCCTGCAAAACAGTATATAAGTTTGATGAATGTTTGTTTTGATTCTCCATCTCCGTATGAACGTTTATTAGGTTCCTTTTCAATGAACTTCGAGTTTCAATGTTTTGATAGAGATAGAATTGGCAACTATTACTCCTGTGGCAATGACAGCGCCTATTACTCTAAAAAATTATAGCGGCTACGATTGCAGAAATGAATCACTTTGGTTTGTAGAAAACGGCTCTCTGGTCAAGGTCTTTCTCGCTTGCTCCAGGAATTGCGTAATCCGTTCTTGGGAATATCTGATGTGTGTCTGGTACCAGGCTTGGATTTCCGGCGACATGATCTCAGACACGTTGAATTGTCTTTCAACGAAAACGCGTGGATCCAGGCTGATGTAGATCTTTTTGGATAGAATCCTCTTGTTCGTCACTATGGATCCTGCGGTGTCCTGCAGCATGATCCCGGATGAAGGACCTGGCACAGCAATCGGCTCGGCGTGGAATTCCTTCCCCAAGATTAGGATGATATAAACGATGGCGATCATCTTAGTCGGCATCTTGTACCTATAAAATTGTATGACACATATGAATACATACATCTTTCACTTTTTATCCTGCAAGAAAAGAGTTAATGCCATCATATATCTTTGATTGGCATAGGTTATTTTCTTGAACAGAGTAAGTTCTCAGTTTTTTTAGAGTTAAGTTAAGAGATGACTAGTCACGGAGGAAACACACATGAGGATGGTTAGTACACATGTTCGTTCATACAATACCAATCCTGGTTTCCGTCTTTAGCTGGAACCGTAAAATCTCTTCACCTCTCTTC
Organism: Bufo gargarizans; assembly: GCF_014858855.1. Taxonomy (NCBI): domain Eukaryota; kingdom Metazoa; phylum Chordata; class Amphibia; order Anura; family Bufonidae; genus Bufo; species Bufo gargarizans. The sequence continues at coordinate 364,050,178 of NC_058083.1, read as the reverse complement.
ATCCCACTCCTTCTATTTTTCGAAGTCGTGAGCTAGGCTGACAAACACGTAACTGGTTAATGTGCACCCATTTTTCTACAAATTCCTCCCCCTTAGGGATTTTTATCTTGTAGACCACAGGTGACAACTTGTCATGACATAAGGTCCTTTCCAGGAAGGTAAGAACTTTCTCTCCTTCACTTGATCCCGAGCGAATTTATAGAGATAAACCTGATCGGAAATTTGATATTCCTTCTGTGTGGTCTTCAAATCTTAGTATGTCTTAGCACTTATCGCGGCTTTCTCTATATTCTTCTGGGCGAATGCAAAAGCATGATTTTCCACATATTGATGAGATGTTGTAGCATTTATTAAATTGTGATCTGTCGTCCGGTATAGCAAATATTGGGGTAACACCATCCTCCTGCCTGTGATCATTTTGAAGGGAGAAAATTTGGTTACTGCGCTTGGGTTGGCTCTGATGGCCATGTGAACCAAAGGCAATTTGATATCCCAGTCCTTACCGGATTCATTGACAATCTTTTTTAGAATGTTCACAATGGATTGGTTGTAGCGTTCCACTCCACCACTAGAGGCTAGCCGATAAGCTATATGTAGCTTCCTCTTTACCGCCAGTATCTCTCACATCTTTGTCATCACCTCACTAGTGAAATGACTTCCACGATCGGACTCGATGCGTTGGGGAAGACCAAACATGGAAAATATGTGGTTAATGAGAAGAGATGCACATACGCTTGAACTGCATGTTTTACAAGGCAAACATTCCACCCATTTTGTGAACAAGCAAGTCACGATTAGCATGTATCTGTTGCCTTTTGATGAGGTTGTTACTGGTCCGATGAAGTCAATTAGGATGTCTGACCATGGCATGGACATCCCCCTTTTCATCAGCGGCGCTCGATGAGTGGGTGTCTGTGGCTGGAATTGAGGACAGATTAGACATCCTTGACAATATGTGTGAACATCGTGCAACATATGTGGCCAATAAGCGTAGTCCCGTAATAATTAGTACGTCAACTTCTCACCTCGGTGACCAGCTGTCGGGGCATCATTGGCGTGTTGTAGCATCAAACCTCGGTATGTTGCGGGCACTACCCATTGCGTGATACCATTCTTTGAGGTCCTAATTAACATTCCATCCTGCAACGAGCATTGGCACTTACCCTTCATCGAAATCCGCAACTCCTCTTTGCCATCGCAATCTTCCGTATTTATGGGACAATTCTGTGGATCTTCAATGTGTTTATATAAAGCACCAATAATTGGATCCCCTTTTTGGCTCATGATGAGATCCTCACTAGGGGAATCTTGGCTACATTGCAACACATTGGCTTCAGTTCCTTTTTGGGCCTGACTTCTTGTTGCATCCACTTGAATAGTTCCCATGAGATCATCCACATCCAAAAATTCTCCATTGATGGCTGCTTGTTTAGCAAGGGAGTCTGCTAGGTCATTTCCTTCCTTGTCCATACCTGGATACTTTGAATGACCCTTTACCTTCTTCCAGTAAATTGTAAGACTGTGGGTAATAACCATTTCATCGATTTCACAAAACATCTTACCATGCTTGACTGGCTTGTTATTGCTTCTCATCATGTTGGATCTTTTCCATCCAGGGAAATACTCCACAAAGCTATTACGAATATAATCAGAATCTGTGATTATGGAAAACTCTTTAATATCATATTTGAAAGCCATTTGTACGGCTTTGTACACAGCAGAGAGTTCTGCGACTTGGCTTCTTTTGGGGGCCAATTCTGTATCCGACGGATATGTCTGGGAATATATTATTCCATGCAATTCCGACACCTGCAACCTGTATACGCTCATTTCCTACATCCGTATGGAAAGAGCAGCCGTCTACATATACATATGGTAATGATTTGTAGTACTCCTCTTCATAAGATTTATATGGGGATGATGATTGTTCCTCCAAGAAATCACTTTCTGGTGACTTACCTCCTTTTTCTGCATTGGAACAATCATGCAGTTCAGCTAATCCTTGAGCAACTGGGTTCTTATTATTTTGTTTATACCTGATCTCCAATATCCATCCCATTAAGGACATCGTCCAGGCGGTTCTCCTGCTGTTTGACAAATTTCCATCCTTGATCTTGTCACTTTGCAAATATTGCAGCGGTTGGTGTGCAGTTTCCACAATGATCTTTTCACCTTGAATGAAGCTCCTGAAATATTGTAAAGGCCCACACTGTTGACAGTAATGCTTTCTCACAACTGTTGAATTTTACCTCAACCAGTAATAAGGATTTGCTGGCATAGGCGATGATCTTGTTCAGATTTTCCTTTTTCTGGAAAAGGACTGCACTCATGCTTTTGTCAGTGAAACCTGTTTCCACGAAGAAAGGTTTTCCACCCTCTGGATATGCAAGGCATGGGGCCTGGACAAGCTTGGCCTTGAGTTCATTCACAGCTTGCTCATGACGCTCACTCCATTCCCATTTCACTCCTTTCTTCAGCAACTGCAAAAGAGGTTTTGTAATTTCAGCATAATTATCTATAAACTTACGGGAATAGTTCATCATGCCCAAGAAGGATCTCAACTCCTTGAGATTAGTAGGTGATTTGGTGTTGATCACTGCATCCACCTTCTTCTGTGGGTTGATTCCATCAGCAGTGATTTCATGATGTAAGAAATTTACCTCGGTACGACACCATTGAGCCTTCTGCAAAGAAAGTTTCACACCAGCTTTTTTAAGTTGGGTTGGTACATGCTTCATTTCTACAATGTGTTCCTCAAAAGTTGTGCTTTTGATTAGAATGTCCTCCACATAGGATAAGGTACCTCGTTCGGTGGCATCAGGCATTGCCTTATGCGTGAACACAGCAAATTCATGGCCCGCGTTTATGTACCCGAAGGGTAATCGGGTCCATGCATATTGTGTCTTTCCAAATGTAAAGGCCAGTTTGTACTGATCCCTTTCGTCCACTTTAATCGTCCAATATCCTTGTGCACAGTCAAGGGCGGTGAAAATTTTTGGATCCTTGAATTTGCGCCAAACACTGGTCAATGTATGGCACGGGCCATCCGGACATGTAAACACGTTTGTTCAATTGTCTTAGGTCCGAGCAGAGACGAAATTGACCGTTGGGTTTGAGGACTCCAAGTATAGGATGGTTGAACGAGCTATGTATCGGACGGATGATGCCCCTTTTCTCCAGATTTTTGATGATCTCCGATAGGGACTCGTAAGCCGCCAGCGGAAGTCGCTATTGTTTGACAAAGACAGGGGGTGCATCAGGATCTGTATGGATACTTGCGACATGCAGGTCTGTTTCCCCACAATCATAAGAATCCTTGGCAAACATGTCCTGGAATTCTGTGAAGAGCTCCTTTAGCTGTTGACGCTCTGACTCGTTGGAGCACGCGTTAGCTATAGAGATTTGCTCTTCCACCCGTTCCTGAAATTCAGGGAAGATTTCAGGCTGACTTAACTCATAAGTTTCTTCAAGCTTGCTGGTTAAATCATTTTGGGTGTAGCGTACCTTATCCTTTCCTTGTTGGCATGACTCGTACTCCTTTTCATTGATCTCCTGGTTAAAAACCAATGATGACTCTTCGATGTGGCATGTACCTTCTTAAGAACTGAAAGGATAAACAGAGTGGATATTGAATAACCCCTCAGGTGTTGAGGAAAAACATTGTTCCAATATTTGTTCTTCTGTTAGGTATTCTGGAACCGAAAAGTATAATATTCCGAATCCATAGCTAGACCAATTACTGTGTTCTTCTGCAGGGATATGCTATGGGGAGCCATGTTATGGATTATCATGTGCAATGGATCCTGATGGATGTTAATTATAGGAGTGGGTTTTACCTGTAGGCCGAGTTTCTGCATCCGGTTGGACAAACAGATCAAAGCGTCTGCGTTCTTCAGAGTTTGTCCCTTTTTCACTTGGATAGGAAGAAGAAATGGTTTACATCCTTCAGGGATTTTAACCTCCTCGGCAACCATGATACTCACGACATAGGGCATCTATTGTCACCATCTCAAGGCTTGCTTCACATCCTGGAATCCCTCTGGGTCTCCCGGTAATCTGGACCAGAGGGTATTATTTACCAGATCAATCTGCACGGCAAATCATTGTAGAAGGTCATTACCCATATATATCTGATGCCGTGGTTCATTCAACACGATGAAAACGTGTTCCGTAGTCTTACTTCCTATAAATGAATGGATAGTCCATTCATTTATATCTTTATCAATTTTGTTCCGTGAGTGTATATATTCAACAATATTATGGATCAGCTGCGTTGGGCTGGGTGGACTACCGGCTGTAGCATGGTCACTGCCCGGGTAACTGCCTGTAGTGCCCATCATTCTGATCAATAATCAATACACAGATTTAACACCACACTGGCTAGCCAAGAAGAAATGTGGAACCTTTCACTATTTGCACAATCAATTAAAGAATTACTCGATCCCGGTGCGGACCTCCATTTACGTCATATATCTTCTATATGAAAGAATCTTCATATAAAAGAGAGGATAAAAAAAATATAAAAATTTATATTATCCTTCAGGCGGACATAAAAATGCCTCTAAGTTCTTTTATCAAGTATCTTAATTTGATTTGTGTAAGCAGTGAAACAAATGGACAATTGTATGTGCAAAAATATATAATCGTTTATTATAAAAAACAAGAATATAGAAACAATACAACTGCAAAACAAATGATGAAGTTACAAAGTAACACCCAAAATGTACCACACGGTGGTGTTAACACACCCCTATCTGATCAGCACAGTATGATTTAATGATTTATGACAACCAGTGTCATACTTGTAACAAACGGACTCATATACCAGGAGAAACTTAGGATCTTCTGTTATCAAACAGGCTATAACAATAAAACACGGATTTACAGGAAAATAACTGGTATCCCTTGACTCTGTTTTCCTATGACCAATCAAAAATATATGATATTAATATGATAAAATATTCAGCTCGGCAATCAGACTAAGGAAAATAACTTTCCAAGGGTTTAGTCCTCTTTTCAAATAATGTCAGATCTTCTATTAACAATATGCATCTTTGCTAAGAGAATAATCAGCATTATGGAGGCACCTAAGACTATATATTCCCACAGTATGGGAACTCTTGGCTATATACCGAGAGAAATATCTTAATAATATCATGAGTAGTAAACAAAATATACGTTACCGGGTCAAAGGCAGACAGAGTTCAGATGGGACCAGTTCTGAAGAACTTTCCTAGTAATCCCCCAAAAAAAGAATCCAAGTTTCTTGTGATAAAGTTTTTCTTTTTGATTGAATGAATGGATCAACGGATATATGGATCTTTTTCCTCTTTCTCTAGTTCTCCCTTGCTACCCAGCACACGTGTAATTATTCCCCCCCTTATCTAAGAATCATCCCCTTTAGGTTAGGGATTCCCAATCAGGTAAGGTGGGTGTACTTGCATGCTAATAACACCATGATGTCATACCAACTCCTAATATGGTAAAGAACAAATAATGAAATAATATAATATTGTCCATCTGCCTCCAGATGGCACTGCGGTATTGCAGATGAACATCACAACTTTTAAGCATTAAAATTAAAAATCTAATAATATGTTTTCAGGACCTTGTTGACCTTTCTATATAAATCCTAGAGGAAGGTCTTTCCCTGACACTTTTAATTACCTATATCCTGGACTTGTTGGAGTTGACTGTCTTCTCCTATCTTTTTTAAATATAGTTTGACTTGATGGAAATTTTATATGGCGGCTTTGATGCTTGGCATCGGAACTTGTACATTTCACTTATCTACATCCATGAATAACTATTGTTTTGAAATGGCATTTACTCTTCCCAGAAATCCAATTAACATAAACTTACTTGTTTCTATACCTTCTACAATACCTTACAAAATATACCATGCAGAGATATATATAATATAATTATGAATATATAAATTGAACTTCATATAGCAGGTGTGCCTCAAGGACATGAGACCTTGTCAAGTAACCTTGTTACCTCCAGACAGATATGTTTTAGGGAGTTGACTTACTCCTTACAGATGGTCCCATATCTTTTTAGCAATAACTTTTAAACACAATGTCCGTTTATGTTCACAATTATTTTTTTTATAAATTGAACTTGCCATGACCTCATCTTGGCTTCCTCAGCCACATAATAGAACTTTGGTTCAGGCCGATTTTATTCTTAAAGGCAATGAGATGAGCATACATTTTGATCATAATGTCATTAGATAATATTGTATATGTATGAAAATGCACAACAATGTGATCGTCGGGACCGGAGCGTGCAGGAGCTGTGTGAAGTTTTTTACAGACCCCGATCAGCCCTGCACTGAGGCTGTACAGCTCTGTATTGCGCTGTACAGCCTCTCTGGGGGGGTGTATTTCTCCTGTAACTGGGGCTACTATGTCAGCCCCAGTTACAGGAGAGATCAATAGTGAGAAAAAAAAAGAGAACGTTACGTAACTGTCCCCCAGAGGTCTTGCATGACCTTATGGGGAACGAAAAGTGTAAAATAAAAAAACAAAGTGTTAAAAAAAAAAAAAAAAGGTTTCACATGTTAAAAAAAAAATTCCCCAAGTAAGGAATAAAATAAATAGAAAAAATTAAATAAAATGGATATATTTGGTATTGCCGCCTCCGTGAGGGTCGGCTCTATAAATATATCACATGATCCACCCAGGCCGATAAACACCATAGAAAAAAAAATTAATTACAACTGTCAAAAAAAGCAATTTTTGTCACCTTGCATCACAAAAAGTGCAACACCAAGTGATCAAAAAGGCGTATGTCCCACAAAATGGTACTAATAAAACCGTCACCTCATCCCGCAAAAAATGAGCCCCTACATAAGAAAACCTCAAAAAAAAAAAAAAAAATATATAGCTCTTAGAACATGGAGACACTAAAACATCATCTCTTTGGTTTCAAAAATGCTATTATTGTGTTAAAGTTAAATAAATAAAAGTATACATATTAGGTATTGCCGCGTCCGTAAAAAACAGCTCTATAAAAATATCAAATTACCTAACCCCTCAGGTGAACGCTGTAAAAATAAATAAATAAAAACTGCTAAAACAACCAATTTTTTGGTCACCTTTCCCCATAAAGTGTTATAATGAATGATCAAAAAATCATATGTACCCAAAAATAGTACCAATAAAACTGGCACCTAATCTCCTAGTTTCCAAAATAGGGTCACTTTTTGGGAGTTTCTACTGTAAGGGTGCATCAAGGGGGCTTTAAATGGGACATGGCATCTAAAAACCATGTGGAGTTCCTTTTCTTCTGCGCCCTGCCGCGTGCCCATACAGCAGTTTCTGTAAACCGCAGAATCTGGGTAATAAATATTGAGTTTGGCTGTTAACCATCGATGTGTTAAAGAAAAAATTGGATAAAAATGGAACATCTGGCAAAAAAGTGAAATTTAAAAATTTGATCTCAATTTTCATTTAATTCTTGTAGAACGCCTAAACGGTTAACAAAGTCTGTAAAATCGGTTTTAAGTAACTTGAGAGGTTTAGTTTCTACAGTGGGGTTATTGATGGGGGTATCCACTATGTAGGCCCCACAAAGTGACTTCAGACCTGAACTGGTCCTTAAAATGTGGGTTTTGGCAATTTTCTTAAAAATTTGAAGAATTGCTTCTAAACTTCTAAGCCTTCTAACGTCCTAAAAAAATAAAATATTTCCAAAATGATGCCAACATAAAGTAGACATATGGGGAATGTTAAATAATAAATATTTTATGAGGTATCACTTTCTGTTTTAAAAGCAGAGAAATAGAAATTTAGAAAATTGCGAATTTTTCAAGATTTTAGGTAAATTTGGGATTTTTTCATAAATAAAGGTGAAATATATTGACTCAAATTTATGACTATCATGAAGTACAATGTGTCACAAGAAAACAATCTCTGAATGACTTGGATAAGTAAAGGCGTTCCAAAGTTATTACCACATAAAGTGAGATATGTCAGATTTACAAAATTTGGCCTGCTCAGGAATGGGGCAAATGGCCCAGATGGGAAGTGGTTAAGCCAGTTTGGTCCTACACGAATCTCAGTTACCTCATCCTCTAGCTTGGAGTAGGATTTTTCTTCCTTGGAGCTCCGTATGCCATCAAGGATCTCAAAACCAGGAAAAGCCTAAGTCCAGATAGTCTGACTCCCTGTTTTTATAATCTACTTGGAGAGGAGCTGGCTTCAACCATCATTCAGGCATTTAACTCAATCTCAAAGGATTGCCCTTTTCCCCACCAGGCACTACGAGCTCACATTACAGTCCTTCCCAAACCAGGCAAGCATGCTTCCCAATTTGCCAATTACTGACCTATCTCTCTACTTAATGTAGACTTAAAGTTATATGCCAAGCTTCTGGCCCTGCGACTGCACCCACACATTCCTAGATGCATTCATAGGAAACGGGTGGGCTTTGTCCCGGGTAGGGAGGCTCGTGATAATACCCTAAAGTCCATGGGTTTAATAGCTAGCGCACAGCTGATGAAAACACCCTTATGCCTGCTCACTGTTGACGCGGAGAAAGCATTTAACAGGGTTAACTGGCAGTTCTTAGCGGAGACACTGGTTTATATAGGTCTGGGAGATGGGATGATAGACAGGATTCTCGCGCTCTATTCCTCTCTGTCAGCACAGGTCCGAATCAATGGCTCGCTGTCAGACCCCTTCACCATACAGAACGGGACTCGCCAAGGATGCCCCCTTTCACCATTCATTTACATCTTAGTTATGGAGTCTCTGGCTAATGCCCTTAGAGCAAACCAGAAAAAATAATGAAGAAGCAACACCACCCATCCCAATCCGGATAAAAAAAACTGATCGTTGAAGAGTAGTTGGTGCATGCGGGTAGAGATCCAGGCTAAGGGTCCCATTCAAATGTCCAAAGTAAAAGAATCCGCAGCACTCGCCAATGTGGTGAAAAACATTTGGTTGTTTTATTCAAATAGCGGCATAATCACAGCTGTGATTATGCTGCTATTTAAATTTAAAAAAAATAAATAAAAAAATTTCACCACATTGGCGAGTGCTGCGGATTCTTTTACTTACAGCAAACCAGTCCATTAAGGGAATACAAATGGGCAAAACCAAACACAAACTGTCATTGTTTGCAGATGTCCTCCTTTTATATTTATCATCACCTAGGCTGGGTCTGCCCTTGGTCCTCCGAGAATTTAAGCTCTTTGGATGTCTCAGCAACTTCAAGGTGAATATCCAGAAGCCACCCAACTTAGGGAAGCATTCTCCTTTCAATGGACTTCACAATCCAATAAGTACTTAGGTGTTCACCTGTCTGCAAATCCTTCCAATATTTAAAATTTTAATTATAAACCCGTACCGAGATCCATTGAGTTGAGTCTCCAGAGGTGGTCCTCTCTCCAAATCTCATGGTTTGGCAAAATCAATGCTCTTAAGATGGACATTTTACCCAGAGTTCTGTATCTATTTCAGACAAGGGATCTCTCAAGAATTTTTTGCCCGCCTCAGGAGACTTACTTCTCAATTCATATGGAAAAGCTCTAGGGTGAGGCAAAGCTATAATCTGCTGATGCTTCCAAAGACCTCCGGCGGAGTGGGCCTTCCCAACTTTCTCACATATCAGAGCTGCGATTGCGAATTGTGTCCTTGACCTTCTTCATAATTGCTCTACGAAATTGTCATGCTCTAGCATGAAATGGCGCCACACTTGCCATCAGGTATTTTTGGGCTCCCATCCTCTATACAAGCTCAGTTGCCCCACCCTCAACCTTTACCACTCATGCTTTCTTTGGCAAAGTCCTGGGGCAAGTTTGCATCTAAACTTAATCTAGTCACAACACCAGGCTATCTTACAGTCTTAACAGATCACCCAGCTCTGCCTCCGGGCCTCAAATTGTTTCTGACCTTTCAATCCCTGATTGCGAATTGTGTCCTTGACCTTCTTCATAATCGCTCTACAAAATTGTGGGTGGAGATAGAGCATGTAACGGCGCCACACTTGGCATCGGGTATTTGTTTTGGCTCCCATCCTCTACACAGGCCCAGTTGCCCCACCCTCAACCTTTACTACTCATGCTTTCTTTGGCGAAGTCCTGGGGCAAGTTTGCATCTAAACTTAATCTAGTCACAACACCAGGCCCTCTTACAGTCTTAACAGATCACCCAGCTCTGCCTCCGGGCCTCAAATCTTTTCTTACCTTTCGATCCACGAGTGGAAATTTAACTAGGGTTATAGACCTTTACAACAGTAATGGCTTACACCCTCTCAATGATCACACCTTCTACCTCATTCCCCCGGACGTAGGGGTTTCTCTATTTCCAACTATGCAACTTCATTAATTCCCTGGCACCTGGATGAGTTATGCACCCCTCTATCAAACTTTGAAAAACTGTGTGTTGTGGACTCGGCACCTGGACATGCTATCTCACTCATTTACAATTTACTGAACATTGGGGATGGGGCAGTCAGTGCTTCGCCAACAGTCCCTAGGTTCATTATCACTTGGGAGGAAGAAATAGGCACCACTCAGTGGAACAATGTAGTGGATCTATATTATTTACTCATAAATCATCAGTGTCGTCTAGACTGCAGGAACTCGACTACAAGATACTGACTCGGTGGTATAGACACCGATAAAGCTATGTCAGTTTTATCCTTCTGTACCCGATACCTGCTGGCGTTGTTTGGAGGCGGTTGGCACAATGCTTCACGTCTGGTAGTATTGCCCGGGGGTGGCTCCTTTGTGACGAGATGTATTCACCTTATATAATTCCCGTTACCGGTCTACTATACCTCCCTCGCCAATCCCTCGACAATCCAAATTGAGCAAGCAACCAGTGTCATTGAAAAGCCCCTCTCAGTCCACGACTATAGCCTTCACATGGGAGGGGTGGACTTCAATGACCAGATGTCTCCGTATTTAGTTTCCCGACGCACCAGACGCTGGTATAAGAAGGTGTCTGTATATTTAATTCAATTGGCTCTGTATAATAGTTTTGTTCTCTACAGTAAGGCTGGGAGAACAGTATCCTTCCTCAAATTTCAGGAAGAGATCATCGAGAACCTCCTGTATCTGTCACCACCAGACATCTGAAAAGCTCTGACAGACGTCCTTCAGAACCTCCACCTTGAGGTTCCTTTTGTTTTGCTTTCATGTTCTCATGTCGTTAGCCTCTCAGCTGTCCTATAGTTGCACTGATTGCATCCCTTTAAATCCCTTCCCATACTGCATCACTTTGTGGTTTATATTACTTCCTGGAGTGTGTGCATGCTGATCCTACTACTGAGTCTTCTACAGATAAGTTTTGTTCGTTCATTTGTGTTTTCCTGTTTGCTGGATCCCAGGTGACCCTGACTCCCTCCGTATCAAGTGTAGGGAGCCGGTGGTCGTGTCCCCTCACTATTATAGGGTGTTTAGGTGTTATACAGTCGAGGTACGAGGATATGCGATCATCTACCATTGGGATTTTCGCATAGGCTGAGCAGTCAGGGAGAGAGCCAGGTCTGATGCAGGGCTCTCCCTTTTGTTCCTTAGTTTTGGATCCAGTCAGTCGGATCTTTATTTTGTGTCTTCTAGTTTTCTGTACACCTTCCGTGACAGTATCCAGGAGGTTCCGTGGCCCTATCCACCAGAGTAGTTAGCCGTCTACACGAGCGACATTTCCCCAATGTCGTTGCTGGTACCTCAACCCAACCGTCACCCCGAAAAAGATGTTGTGTCTGTAGCAGGAGTGGAATAAGGCGTGACACCCGCTATTTCTGTCCTGACTGCCCTGACCACCCTGCCCTATGCTTAGGGGAGTTTTTCCAAAAGTACCACACACAGGTACACTTTTCATAGGGATCACATCTCACAGGACAGGTACACAGGGCTATTAGGGCCCATTCACACACAGCTGCTGCAAACCTCTCCTTTCACCTGGGACAAAGTGCATAATGCACTTCGCCACATCTTTGGGCGATTTGCGCTTTGCACATTGTCCCATGGGGAAGGAGAGGTTTGTCCTATAAAGGTAAAAAACACCAGTAAGCAAAAAAGTTAACGTTCAGTTCCAAAAGTTAAATAAAGTTTATATGTTCTGTTCAAAGGTTATTATAAAGTTAATAAAATTATTGCGTTGCGGCCTGGTTCTTTCTTTTTTTCTTTTTTTTTTTTTTTACCTTCCAGGTGGAACAACCGATCAGCTAGCTGCAGCACTGATGTGCATTCTGACAGAAGCATTGCGCTGCTGTCAGATTACACACAAGTCGGTGTATGCGGCGCTGCAAGACGAGATTTCTCCTCTGCAGTAAAAGATACGTTTGCCGAGGCATATGAGCCGAGGAGGTGGCGGTGTTCATATGCTTTGGCAAATACTTTGTATATACAAAAAAATAAAATAAATCCCAGCAATGATTTATTCATCCACATCGATTGATGTGAATGGAGAAATCGGGTTTGCCAGGGCATATGAGCTAAGTGGGTATGGATGTTGGGCGGAGCTCCTATGTCCTGGTAGACGCCTTTCCCCTCCTTTTTTTTTGGCAGAGATTTTTTCATCCACATTGATCGATGTGAATGAAGAAATCTGTGCCGTTCATTTTTTTCTTTCAGCCCAGGGGCTGAACGGAAAAAAAAAAAAAATCTCATTACCTGTATGCTCAATATAAGGAGAATAGCAGAAACTCCTAATGCTGGCCATACATGTAATGATTGCGGAGACCCTCAAATGCCAGGGCAGTACAAACACCCCACAAATGACCCCATTTTGGAAAGAAGACCCCCCAAGGTATTCGCTTAGGGGCATATTGAGTCCATGAAAGATTGAAATATTTGTCCCAAGTTAGCGGAAAGGGAGACTTTATGAGAAAAAACTTTAAAAAAAAATCTATTTCCGCTAACTTATGCCAAAAAAAATAAAAAATTCTATGAACTTGCCAGGCCCCTCATTAAATACCTTGGGGTGTCTTCTTTCCAAAATGGGGTCACATGTGGGGTATTTATACTGCCCTGGCTTTTTAGGGGCCCTAAAGCGTGAGAAGAAGTCTGGGATCCAAATGTCTAAAAATGCCCTCCTAAAAGGAATTTGGGCCCCTTTGCCCACCTAGGCTGCAAAAAAGTGTCACACATGTGGTATCGCCGTACTCAGAAGAAGTTGGGCAATGTGTTTTGGGGTGTCATTTTACATATACCCATGCTGGGTGAAATAAATATCTTGGTCAAATGCCACCTTTGTATAAAAAAATGGGAAAAGTTGTATTTTGCCGAGATATTTATCTCGCCCAGCATGGGTATATGTAAAATGACACCCCAAAACACATTCCACAACTTCTCCTGAGTACGGCAATGCCACATGTGTGACACTTTTTCGCCGCCTAGGTGGGCAAATGGGCTCACATTCCAAAGATCACCTTTTGGATTTCACAGGGCATTTTTTTTTACAGATTTTGATTTCAAACTACTTATCACGCATATGGGCCCCTAAAATGCCAGGGCAGTATAACTACCCCACAAGTGACCCCATTTTGGAAAGAAGACACCCCAAGGTATTCCGTGAGGGGCATGGCGAGGTCCTAGAATTTTTAATTTTTTGTCATAAGTTAGCGGAAAATGATGATTTTTTTATTACAAAGTCTCATATTCCACTAACTTGTGACAAAAAATAAAAACTTCCATGAACTCACTATGCCCATCATGAAATACCTTGGGGTTTCTTCTTTCCAAAATGGGGTCACTTGTGGGGTACTTATACTGCCCTGGCATTTTAGGGGCCCAAATGCGTGCAAAGTAGTTTGCAATTAAAATGTGTAAAAAATGGCCGGTGAAATCCGAAAGGTGCTCTTTGGAATGTGGGCCCCTTTGCCCACCTAGGCTGCAAAAAAGTGTCATACATGTGGTATCGCCGTACTCAAGAGAAGTTGGGGAATGTGTTTTGGGGTGTCTCTTTACCCATGCTGGGTGAGATAAATATCTTGGTCAAATGCCAACTTTGTATAAAAAAAATGGGAAAAGTTGTCTTTTGCCGAAATATTTCTCTCACCCAGCATGGTTATATGTAAAAAGACACCTCAAAACACATTGCCCTACTTCTTCTGAGTACGGCGATACCAGATGTGTGACACTTTTTTGCAGCCTAGGTGGGCAAAGGGGCCCACATTCCAAAGAGCACCTTTTGGATTTCACAGGCCAATTTTTACAGATTTTGATTTCAAACTACTTCCCACACATTTGGGCCCCTAAAATGCCAGGGCAGTATAACTACCCCACAAGTGACCCCATCTTGGAAAGAAGACACCCCAAGGTATTTCATGATGGGCATAGTGAGTTCATGGAAGTTTTTATTTTTTGTCACAAGTTAGTGGAATATGAGACTTTGTAAGTAAAAAAATAAATAAATCATAATTTTCCGCTAACTTGTGACAAAAAATAAAAAGTTCTATGAACTTACTATGCCCATCAGCGAATACCTTAGGGTGTCTACTTTCTGAAATGGGGTCATTTTTTTGGGGGGTTTCTACTGTCTGGGCATTGTAGAACCTCAGGAAACATGACAGGTGCTCAGAAAGTCAGAGCTGCTTCAAAAAGCGGAAATTCACATTTTTGTACCATAGTTTGTAAATGCTATAACATTTACCCAAACCATTTTTTTTTTACCCAAACATTTTTTTTATTTATCAAAGACATGTAGAACAATAAATTTAGCGAAAAATGTATATATGGATGTGTTTTTTTTTATTTTTATTTTACAACTGAAAGTGAAAAATGTCATTTTTTTGCAAAAATTTCGTTACATTTCAATTAATAACAAAAAAAGTTAAAATGTCAGCAGCAATGAAATACCACCAAATGAAAGCTCTATTAGTGACAAGAAAAGGAGGTAAAATTCATTTGGGTGGAAAGTTGCATGACCGAGCAATAAATGGTGAAAGTATTGTAGTGCAGAGGTGTAAAAAGTGGCCTGGTCATTAAGGGTGTTTTAGCTAGGGGGGTTGAAGTGGTTAAAAGCCGCAGCATATCAATTTATTTTATTTTTCCTGACTGGATTTTCTATTTACTTCAATGGGGACAGTAAAATCCGCATGCGGAATATCCACACCATGTAAATCCGCGCCGATTGATGCAGATTGACCACACAGAGTTCCCTGCGGATTTCGGTGTCTGCACATAAATCCTAAATGAGTGCATTTACCCTAAGGAGTTGTCCAGTTTAGATGAAAGGGCCTTAAACCGACAGTGCCCCTGTATAATTGTAGACATGGAAACTTTTCAGGATGCAGGTGCATGTTAGATGTTTTAAGCCCCTGGAGGCTATTTTGTTTAGTTAAAATAAGATAATTCACCAAATGATTTTACAGATGAGAAATCTGTAAAGCTTTTTTGTGCACAATCATTTATAGCATCATTGGCCTTTTTTGACAGTGAACTTAAATACATTGGTAGAGGTATTGGTTGTCACAGCAGGTATACAGATGACTTGTTTGTCAGCTGTTAGATGTTATGTGAATGTGCATGGCCTTGCTTTTGTCTGTCAGTTACCGTAGTCACTTTTTCTGTCCAGATTGTTTAATCTGTTGGTTAGCCTCGTTTGATATTTCTGGCCACAAAAATTGAAACATGGTTGTCCAAAAGTGGCCCTTTCCTTTTGGTACTATACAGTTTCCTCATAATGGTTATTTGCAACTAATATGTCCTGTTTTTCTCCTAGTCTACCAGTCTGTACACAACTTTTGATGAGGTAAGTTTGTATGCTCACTAAAAAATTTAATTTCTGTTGTTAGGGTATTTATTTCTCGCTAATGTTAACTAGAGAGCTGCATTTATAGCTCTGCTGTTGTGTCATTGTGAACTGACAAGAACCTCAACTTCTTATGAGTTTTTGTGATAATGTTGTGGTATGGTCACTGTTGTAAAGACTACAGTTGCCTGAATGTATATGACTAGATAACAAGCTCTGCAAAAACCCTGAATGAGCAAGGAATGCCTTGAATATGGCAGTATTGTGATTGTAGTTTTGGACTATAATATGGACTGTTGTAACTATGGATCAGCACAACATAAGTAATGAAATGCATTTACAAAATCACTACAAACTTTGCAGAAAAATTCTAAATGTAGACTGTAAAATGGACTGGCTTACTATTCTAAACGCATTTTATTAAGACCTCCTTAGTCTGGATCATTAAATAAATGAATATACCTAATTCAAATCACCTGGTGTATGCTGCCTGAGCTGCGGGAAACCCTGATTCCATGGATATATCACTTACAAGGTTTCTAACCATGATTTAAAGAGACAGGGGGCACACCAAATAATTCAGGGAGTGCAAGGGGTGGTGCAACTGCATATGACAAATCACCTGACCCAAGAGAGAGTCAAAAAGAGCCACCCCATGAATGCACATCCAACAATAAGAGATTAAAAATGTATATAAAGTTTATTAGACACAACAACAGACACGCATTAAAAAATTGTATACAATATGGAACAAAGTGCGGTATGCAATAAGATAAATGTAACCGACACACACAGGTCCACTGGATTACCACAAATAGATGTTTCTAACCATAGTACTTTAAATAAAATAAAAAAACTTCATATGCTGCAGCATTGCTAGTCGATTCGGCGATGAGCATACAGTGCAATGTAGCACCCTATATTTATGTGCTGTGACACTCCCTGCCCACCAACTTCCTCAACGTACTATGTAAAGACAGAAAGCTGCAAATTAGTGGCAGCGTGAGCACAATGCCGTGGACTGCCAACACTGCAGCAAAAAAAAAATGTGGTTCACAGATCTTCTCTTTATGCCAGTGCAGGCTATTTTCTGCATGCTAAAAGTTGCTAGCTGAGCTTCACGCCTGCTAGCTATTTTTTGTAAATTTTTGGTGGTTGATAGAATCTTGTCTTTTCTTAGATTTTGGCAAAGCTTTTAAGTGATGGATCTCATAATCTTTTGCCTTATAATTTGGGAGAATCAGCTATGGTAAGTGTTTTTTTTTTTTTTTTTTTTTTTTTAACAATGTATTGTATTCTGCTCTTTCTCTTCATACTTTTACTTCTAACTTCAGGGATATCTCTCCTAACCCTGGCCCATAATTTTCTAATTTCAACCCCTTCCCCAGCACTCCAGATGGCGACTAAAATGGTCGCCAATGCGGCTTAAAATTTGCAGATGGCGACAAGACTTTTTAGCCTTGTCGCCATTTAGGACCGGGCTGCCGCGCTGTAGCTGGATATTGCGCTGGGGCATGGGCATAGGTGACGCGCTTTCATCTCAGACTCCTAGAGAAACAGACAGGAATGGAGTTGAGGTGAGTCTCCATGGTGCTATAACAGGAAGAGGCAGAGCCCACGTGTCTCGACAACTTAGCGGCGGCCTCGCTTTTTGGCAGTGTCGGGAGCAGCTTTCAGCCGGGGTGTGTGAGGTGGACGATCTTAGCGGTAAACTCTGTTGTTCTCGCGGCTGCTGTGTAAGCGGCGCTGGTGTTCGGGGAGCAGGACAGAGCCAAGATGAGCGTAGCCGACGGGGAGGAGCTAAGAAGATGGAGCGGATGGTGCAGAATAAAAACACGGTCTGTGGTGCCTCCTGTGCTTGGCGGGTAAGGGGGCGCTGCCTGCTGCGGGCTCACTGAGGACGACTTACCTGCGGCCAGCGGGAGTCACCTGAGGACAGAGCAGGCTGACTGCAGGAGCTCTGCTCTGGGCCCTTCTTCTCGGGTGGCATCATAAGTGCCCCCTGATGCAGCAGAATACCGGCTGCTGTGTATGGAGGGATGTATCTGAGGCATCAGGGTGACCAGCCTCACAATAGGGTACTTTCACACTAGCGTTTCTCTTTTCCAGCATAGAGTTCTGTCCTAGGGGCTCTATACCTGAAAAGAACTGATCAGGCATATCCCCATGCATTCTGAATGGAGAGAAATCCGTTCAGGATACATCAGGATGTCTTCAGTTCAGTCATTTTGACTGATCAGGCAAAAGATAAAACAGCAGCATGCTACGGTTTTATCGCTGGCCCAAAAAACTGAAGACATGCCGGATCCAGCATTTTTTCCCATAGGAATGTATTAGTGCTGGATCTGGCATTAAAAATACTGCAATGCCGGAGCCGTCCTTCCAGCCTGCGCATGCCCAGACCGGTAAAAATGTAAAAAAAGATGCAAGACGGATCCGTCTGTCCGCATGACAAGCGGAGAGACGGATAATAAAAAGATTAGCTACCATCACCTGTTATTTGATAAAGGCACACATTTGTGCCGAAACGCGCGTCACATATGGGTGACGAGAAGTTCCTTCTCAGCAAAGAAATTACGGAGTGCTGGTCTTTTTATTATATTACTGTCGGGATCTGACCTGTTGACCGCGCACCCAGATCTTAAAGCAAGCACAGTGCCGTCCATTTGTTCTGAATTAACAAGCGGAGAGACGGATCCGTCCTTGCAATGCATTTGTGAGACTGATCCGCATCCGGATGCGTCTCACAAATGCTTTCAGTCAGCGGCAGATTGGCGGATCCGGCGGGCAGTTCCGACGACGGAACTGCCCGCCGGATCACACTGCCGCAAGTGTGAAAGTAGCCTAATACTCTAATTATTCTCTTTCTGAACAGGTTCTGACAGTAGGGATCTGTTCACACTGGCGTGTTCATCGGTTTGTCAGAATCTCCAGTATCTGTTATACCGTAATTATATGTATTTTAAATTTGGCGACTAAAAATTTAATTTGGCTCCTAAATTTTTCAGGTTAGGAGCCAATGGCTCCTTGATATTTTTTTTTTTGTCTGGAGCCCTGCTTCCCTCATAGAAAACCCTGCTATTATCATAAACATTCATTGTGTGTCCTCTCTTCCCTCTTTTAACTATGCTCTCTGGAATCCACTATCGGTGTGTAATAAGCTCCCATACATTCACAAATTCTTTCTTACTAATTCTCTCAACCTGCTGGCACCAAAACTTGGATTCAGCAATCTGACACTGCTTCTCCTGCTGCTGTCTCTTACGGGGACCTACATTTTTCACATCCCCCCCAGACCGGACAACAGACATGATGGTCGAGTAGGTGTACTTCCTTCCCCACAATGCACTTTCCATCTTCCCATCTTTTGAGGTCCACAGCCTGGGAGTCTGGGAGGTCCACATCCTGGTGGTTATTTACTGACCCCCTGGCTCACCCACTTATTTCTTCGATCACCTTTCTGCCTTGCTGCCATACTTCTTGTCTTCAGAGCTACCAACTCTTATTTTGGGTAACTTTAACACCCCCATAGTCAGCCCTCTCCCCCCCATCTGCCTCCCAACTTCTGTCTCTAACCTTCTCTGTTGGACTTCCACAACCTTCAAACTCTCAGACTCAAGAAGACGGTAATACACTTGACCTGGTCTTTTTCCAGCTCTGCTCCATTTCTGACTTTACTAACTCTCCTCTTCTGCTCTTTGACCACAACCTACTGCCCTTCACTGTCACAACTTTTAATTCATCCCAACACACTCCTACAATCTATATGCCATTGACACTAAGAAACTTATAGACTCTCTACTGTTATCACTGCTCCCAATCTTTTCACACGTCTGTGCTGAACTGACTGCCAAACACTATAATTTCACCCTCAGAAGTGCCCTGGATGCAGTAGCACCCCTTACTCTCTGAACCTCCAACCAGAGACTAAAGCAACCCTAGCTTACACCACAAACTTGCTTCCTCCCTCCATGCTCCAGAAGTGCTGAACAACTGTGGAGAAAAACTCGTACACCACGAGATTTCTTCCATTACAAATTTTTGCTGACTTAAAAACTCTGCCCTTTACCTTTCCAAATAGACCTACTTCACGACCCTGATCGCCTCACTATCCAATAATCCAAACAAACTCTTTGGCACTTTTCAGTCCCTCCTCAGTTTAAAAGTGCAGGCATCTAATACAGACCTATGTGCTTAAAGGGGATGTCTCACTTCAATAAGTTGCATTTATCATGTAATCATGAAAGTTAATACAAGGCACTTACTAATGTATTGTTATTATCCATATTGCTTCCTTTGCTGGCTGGATTCATTTTAACATTACATTATACACTGCTCGTTTCAGACAACCATCAGTGGTGGTCGTGCTTGCACACTAAAGGAAAAAACGTCAGCCACTCTGGTGGCCGGGACAGAGGGAGCTCACATAGGCTAGTGCTTTTTCCTATAATGTGCAAGCAGGACCACCACTGATGGATTGCAGGGTGGTCTGTAACCATGGAAACGAGCAGTGTATAATTTGATAGAGAAATCAATCCAACCAGCAAAGGAATCAATATGGATAATAATATATTAGTAAGTGGCTTGTATTAACTTTCTCTACATGATAAATGCCACTTACTGAAGTGAGACAACCCCTTTAAGATCTATCCAACTACTTCAAAAAGAAAATTTAAAATATCTGACAGGAAATCAGCTCCCAGCCCCAGTGTCATCATTCCCCTTCCCTACTGCATCTCCCCTGGGTCACTCTCCACATTGGACCCAGTCACAGAAGAAGAGGTCTCCAGGCTTCTCTCTTCTTTAGGTCCTACCACATGCACTATTGACCCTATTCCCTCACACCTCTTCCAGTCTCTCTACCTGCTGTCACTACTCATATAGCTAAAATCTTTAACCTGTCTCTTTCTCGTCCTGCACAAGTAACTACAGACCAGTCTCTAATTTCCCCTCCATCTCTAAACTCTTGGAGCATTTGGTCTTCTCTTGCCTCATCCATTCTACAGAAACTGCTCTCACCAAAGTGACTAATGACCTCCTGACAGCTAAATGCAATGGTGACTACTCTTTTCTAATTCTTATCGATCTCTACAGCATTTGACACTGTACACTGGAAATAAAAAAAATAAATAAAAAAATTTATGAACACTTGGGGCACATTTATTCAGACTGGCATTTTAGACGCCGGTCTTAATAAGGACCTGTGCTGGTGGTAGATCCGCCGGAGTTATGCTGTCTTACATTTAGACCACACAAAATGATGAATGAGACCCTTCCTCGCCCACGTCATGCCCACTTTTTTAGACCTGACATGAGTGGGGAGAAGGACCTTTGTGCCACAATCTGCTCAGAAATACAGCTAATATAGGCGTATTTCTGTTTAATAAATGACCCCCTTGATTTTCTTAGAAATAATGTAATCTTCATTGCTCAACAGTTGAAGGATTTTTTTCTTGTGGCTATATCATGCTACTAGAACAGTGTTTTACAAAATATATAAGGCACTTCAACAAAAAAAAACGTTATTTTGCAGAAAACACTAAATTAGAGAAAACAATTACTGTAGCACAGAGAACGATTACAACTAAAGTTTCTGAATGTTACAACAATCAGGAACTAGTAGGAGGTGTCCAGGCCTTTGATTTGAATGACTTCAGCACATATGGGACCACAGACCATCACTCGTCTCTCACACTGCTCTGGTGTTATTTTGGTCCACTCTTCTTCTGGTCTCTTCCACAGTTCGGTCACTGTAGTGGGTTTCTTGGCCATAACTTTGGTCGCCAAGGATTTTCCAGAGGTTTTCTATTGAGTTCAGATCAGCACTCTGGTCTGGCCATTTCATTATTTCTATTTTTTTGAATTTCAAGCAACTGCTTTACCCGTTATGCTGTGTGACAGGGGGCATTGTCCTACATGAACATTTCTGGCTGATTGATGAATGTAGGGAAGGAACCACATTTTGTCAATGAAGGTTCTGATAAACATTTGCATTCACTTTGTCATGGAGCTGTATAAGAGGCCTAACTCCTGCTACTGAAAACATTCCCGAAGCCATGACACTTCCTCCTCCACCTTTCATTGACTTCTTGGGTTGCTTTCATTACTAAAGTGAACTTTGAAGAACTTCTCTGTCTACACAACATGCTCCTCAGCAAAGCTTAGTCTAGCCTTTTGATTATTTCTGCTAATGAGGTTTGGTCACTGCAGGGTGGGCTTTCATTCCAAATGCTCTTAAACAAATACTTTCAAAACACAGTATGACGAGACAGATTCTTACACTGTTCAGTGCTGAACTGGTGAGTAATTCCAGCTGCAGTGTTGAATCGACTGCCCATTAAGATTTTTCGCATTTTTCGGTCCTTTCTTGCATTTGTCTTTCATGGACGGCCAGCCTTCTTGAGGGACTTGAATGAGTTAGTGACATTGTAAAGATGCAATATTCTAGAAACCACAGATTTGGAACGACCAACTTCTCTTGCTATGGCTGATAGGGTCGTCCCTTTGGCCTTCATCTGGACAACCTGCTGCTTCAAAGGCAGTGAAAAATTAGGCCTCTTTCACAGGGGCGAGAATTCCGCGTGGGTGCAATGCGTGAGGTGAACACATTACACCCGCACTGTATCCGGACCCATTCACTTCAATGGGGCTGTGTACATGAGCTGTGATATTCACGCATCACTTGTGCGTTGCGTGAAAATCACAGCAAGCTCTATATTCAGCGTTTTTCACATAATGCAGGCCCCATATAAGTGAATGGGGCTGCGTGAAAATCGCAAGCAAGTGCAGTTGTAGTGCGATTTTCACGCATTGTTGCTAGGAGACGATCGGGATGGGGACCCGATCTTTATTATTTTCCTTTATAACATGGGTAAATGTCCATTGAGGGGTTAAAAATAATAAATTTAACGCACCCCATCCACTTGACCGCGTAGCGAATCACCTCTTCTTTCTACTTTCTTCAGGACCTGGCTAAAGTAGCTTTGATGACATCACTGCGCTCATCACATGGTCCATCACCATGGTGATGGACCATGTGATGAGAGCAGTGATGTCATCAAAGGTCCTTTAGCCAGGTCCTGAAGAAATTATAAAGAAGAGGAGATCCACTACGCGATCAAGTGGATGGGGTGAGTTAAATTTGTTTATTATTTTTAACCCCTCAAAGGACATTTTACTAAGCATTCTGTATTAAGAATACTATTATTTTCTCTTATAACCATTTTATAAGGGAAAATAATAAAAATCTACACAACACCGATCCCAAACCCGAACTTCTGTGAAGAAGTCCGGGTTCGGGTCTGGGTACCAAACATGCCGATTTTTCTCACGTGCGTGCAAAACGCATTAAAACACTTTGCACTCACGCGGAAAAATCTTGCATTTTCCCGCAGTGCACCTGCATCTTGTCCAACCCTCACATGCGACGCCTGTGTGAAAGGGGCCTTAGGCTGCCAGTTAACCCTTAGGATACTGGAGTTTTTTTTATTTTTATTTTTTTTCATTTTTGCGTTTTTCATTTTTCTTCCCTATCTTCCTTAAGCTATAACTTTTTTATTTTTCTATTCACATAGCTGTGAGGGCTTATTTTTTGCGGGACAAGTTGTACTTTCTAATGCTAGTGGAAAGCGAGGAAAAAAATTCCAATTGGGGTGGAATTGGAACAAAAGCGCAATTTCTCCACAGTTTTACAGGCTTTGTTCCCACGGCATTACATTTGTGGCAAAACTGACCCGTGCCCTTTATTCTCTGGGTCAATATGATCACAACAATACCGCATGTCTAAATAGTGTAAAAATAAATTTAACCACTTCAGCCCCGCTAGGTGAAACCCCCTTCATGACCAGGCCACTTTTTACACTTCGGCACTACACTCCTTTCACCGTTTATCGCTCGGTCATGCAACTTACCACCCAAATGAATTTTACCTCCTTTTCTTCTCACTAATAGAGCTTTCATTTGGTGGTATTTTATTGCTGCTGACATTTTTACTTTTTTTGTTATTAATCAAAATGTAACGATTTTTTTGCAAAAAAATGACATTTTTCACTTTCAGCTGTGAAATTTTGCAAAAAAAAACGACATCCATATATACATTTTTCGCTAAATTTATAGTTCTACATGTCTTTGATAAAAAAAAAAATGTTTGGGCAAAAAAAAAAAAATGGTTTGGGTAAAAGTTATAGCGTTACAAACTATGGTACAAAATGGTACAAAAACTATGGTACAAAAATGTGAATTTCCGCTTTTTGAAACGGCTCTGATTTTCTGAGCACCTGTCATGTTTCCTGAGGTTCTACAATGCCCAAACAGTAGAAAAACCCCACAAATGACACCATTTCGGAAAGTAGACACCCTAAGGTATTCGCTGATGGGCATAGTGAGTTCATAGAACTTTTTATTTTTTGTCACAAGTTAGCGGAAAATGATGATGATTTTTTATTTTTTTTTTTTTTTTTCTTACAAAGTCTCATATTGCACTAACTTGCGACAAAAAATAAAAAATTCTAGGAACTCACCATGCCCCTCACAGAATACCTTCGGGTGTCTTCTTTCCAAAATGGGGTCACTTGTGGGGTAGTTATACTGCCCTGGCAATTTAGGGGCCCAAATGTGTGAGAAGAACTTTGCAATCAAAATGTGTAAAAAATGACCGGTGAAGTCCGAAAGGTGCACTTTGGAATATGTGCCCCTTTGCCCACCTTGGCAGCAAAAAAGTGTCACACATCTGGTATCACCGTACTCAGGAGAAGTTGGGGAATGTGTTTTGGGGTGCCATTTTACATATACCCATGCTGGGTGAGAGAAATATGTTGGCAAAAGACAACTTTTCCCATTTTTTTATACAAAGTTGGCATTTGACCAAGATATTTATCTCACCCAGCATGGGTATATGTAAAATGACACCCCAAAACACATTCCCCAACTTCTTCTGAGTACGGCGATACCAGATGTGTCACACTTTTTTGCAGCCTAGATGCGCAAAGGTGGCCAAATTCCTTTTAGGAGGGCATTTTTAGACATTTGGATCCCAGACTTCTCACGCTTTAGGGCCCCTAAAAAGCCAGGGCAGTATAAATACCCCACATGTGACCCCACTTTGGAAAGAAGACACCCCAAGGTATCCAATGAGGGGCCTGGCAAGTTCATAGAATTTTTTTTTTTTTCACATAAGTTAGCGGAAATTGATTATTTTTCTTTTTTCTCACAAAGTCTCACTTTCCGCTAACTTAGGACAAAAATTTTAATCTTTCATGGACTCAATATGCCCCTCAGCAAATACCTTGGGGTGTCTTCTTTCCAAAATGGGGTCAGTTGTGGGGTGTTTGTACTGCCCTGGCATTTGAGGGTCTCCGCAATCATTACATGTATGGCCAGCATTAGGAGTTTCTGCTATTCTCCTTATATTGAGCATACAGGTAATGAGATTTTATTTTCCGTTCAGCCTCTGGGCTGAAAGAAAAAAATGAACGGCACAGATTTCTTCATTCGCATCGATCAATGTGGATGAAAAAATCTCTGCCAAAAAAAAAAAATGGAGGGGAAAGGCGTCTGCCAGGACATAGGAGCTCCGCCCTACATCCATACCCACTTAGCTCGTATGCCCTGGCAAACCAGATTTCTCCATTCGCATCAATCGATGTGGATGAATAAATCATTGCCGGGATTTTTTTATATATATATATATATATATATATATATATATATACAAAGTGTTTGCCAAAGCATAGGAACGCCGCCTCCTCCTCAGCTCGTATGCCTTGGCAAACGTATCTGTCACTGCAGAGGAGAAAATCCCGTCTTGCAGCGCCGCATACACCGACTTGCGTGTAATCTGACAGCAGCACAATGCTTCTGTCAGAATGCACATCGGTGCCGCAGCTAGTAGATCGGTTGGTCCACCTGGAAGGTAAAAAAAAAAAAAAAAAAAAAACAGGCCACAACGCAATAATTTTATTAACTTTGGAACAGAACATGTAACTTTAACTTTTGGAACTAAACATTAACCTGTTTGCTTACTGGTGTTTTTTTTTGTTTTTTTACCTTTATAGAACAAACCTCTCCTTCCCCATGGGTCAATGTGCAAAGCGCAAATCGCCCAAAGATGTGGCGAAGTGCGTTATGCACTTTGTCCCATGTGAAAGGAGACGTTTGCAGCAGCTGTGAGTGAATGGGCCCTAATAGCCCTGTGTGCCTATCCTGGTGAGATGATCCCTATGCTAGGTGTACCTGTGTGTGGTACTTTCGGAAACACTCCCCTAAGCATAGGGCAGGGTGGTCGGGACAGTCAGGACAGAAATAGCGGGTGTCACGCCTTATTCCACTCCTGCTACAGACACGACATTTTTTTCGGGGTGGCGGTCGGTTTGAGGTACCAGCAACGACACTGGGGAAGTGTCGCTCGTGTAGACGGCTAACTACACTGGTGGATGGGGCCACGGAACCTCCTGGATACAGGAGGTTCGCGATGATCTCTTCCTGAAATTTGAGGAAGGATCCAGTTCTCCCAGCCTTACTGTAGAGAACAAAACTATTGTACAGAGCCAATTGAATAAAATATACAGACACCTTCTTATACCAGCGTCTGGTGCGTCGGGAAACTAAATACGGAGCCAACATCTGGTCATTGAAGTCGACCCCTCCCATGTGGAGGTTATAGTCGTGGACTGAGAGGGGCTTTTCAATGACACGGGTTGCTCGCTCAATTTGTATTGTCGTGTCTGCGTGAATGGAGGAGAGCATGTAAACGTCACGCTTGTCTCTCCATTTCACCGCGAGCAGTTCTTCGTTACACAGTGCGGCCCTCTGCCCCCTTGCAAGACGGGTGCTAACGAGCCGTTGGGGGAAGCCCGCGCGACTAGTTCGCGCGGTACCACAGGCGCCAATCCGTTCTAGAAACAAATGCCTAAAGAGGGCCACACTTGTGTAGAAATTGTCCACATAAAGATGGTACCCCTTGCCGAATAAGGGTGACACCAAGTCCCAAACTGTCTTCCCACTGCTCCCCAGGTAGTCAGGGCAACCGACCGGCTCCAGGGTCTGATCTTTTCCCTCATAGATCCGAAATTTGTGGGTATAGCCTGTGGCCCTTTCACAGAGCTTATACAATTTGACCCCATACCGGGCGCGCTTGCTTGGGATGTATTGTTTGAAGCCAAGGCGCCCGGTAAAATGTATCAGGGACTCGTCTATGCAGATGTTTTGCTCAGGGGTATACAAATCTGCAAATTTCAGGTTGAAATGGTCTATGAGGGGCCGAATTTTGTGGAGCCGGTCAAAAGCAGGGTGGCCTCTGGGACGGGAGGCGGTGTTGTCACTAAAGTGCAGGAAACGCAGGATGGTCTCAAATCGTGTCCTGGACATAGCAGCAGAGAACATGGGCATGTGATGAATCGGGTTCGTGGACCAATATGACCGCAATTCATGCTTTTTTGTCAGGCCCATGTTGAGGAGGAGGCCCAGAAAAGTTTTAAGTTCGGAAACTTGGACTGGTTTCCACCGGAAAGGCTGGGCATAAAAGCTTCCCGGGTTAGCGGTGATAAATTGTGTGGCATACCGGTTTGTCTCTGCCACAACTAAGTCTAAGAGCTCCGCAGTCAAGAACAGCTCAAAAAATCCCAGGGCCGAATCGATCTGAGCTGTCTCAACCCGAACTCCAGACTGGGCGGTGAAAGGGAAAACTACAGGTGCGGCTGAAGTTGGGGACTGCCAATCAGGGTTTGCCAGCACCTCAGGGACTCTAGGGGCTCTACGGGCACGTCTTTGCGGTGGCTGCGACGGGGTCACTACTGCACGTGCCACCGTACCAGCTTCAACTGCCCTTCTGGTGCTCGCTACTTCACCAGGTTGTACGGCAGTGCTGGTACTAGGTCCAGGAAGGGCTGGGCTGCTGGTGTATGCCTCACCACGTAATCCGACAGCACCAGCCCCACTCTGCTGCTCTTGAAGCGGATCCTGCGCAACCTGCGGTCTAGCGACACGGGGCCGGGTACGCCTGGTGGTATCAGGGACCTCAGCCTCCTCGTCCGAACTTTGGGTCAGAGAGCCACTGCTTTCTACAGGTTCGTATTCTGACCCGCTGGATTCATCAGATGAGGGTTCCCACTCCTCATCCGACTGGGTCAGAAGCCTGTAGGCCTCTTCAGAGGAATACCCCCTGTTAGACATGTGGGCAACTAAATTTAGGGGTATTCCCTGAGACTACCCAAGAAAAAAAAAGCAAGCCTGTCTTACAAATGGGAGGCTAGCGAAGTACCGGAGGCTGCTGCGGTTGATAAAAAATATCAAAACTGATTTTTTTTATCGCCGCAGTGCGTGTAAAGTGAATGTGCAGCGATCCCCAAAAAATTTTTTTTTGTCACTGCGGTGGGGCGGGCGTGGGTGTACGCACGTGTGGGCGACCGATCAGGCCTGATCGGGCAAACACTGCGTTTTGGGTGGAGGGAGAACTAAAGTGACACTAGTACTATTATAGATCTGACCGTGATCAGTTTTGATCACTTCCAGATACTATAAAAGTACAAATGCTGATTAGCGATACGCTAATCAGCGAATAACGGACTGCGGTGCGGTGGGCTGGGCGCTAACCGATCCCTAAACTACCTAACCAAGGGGCCTAAACTATACTGAAACCTAACGGTCAATACCAGTGAAAAAAAAAGTGACAGTTTGCACTGATCACTTTTTTCCTTTCACTAGTGATTGACAGGGGCGATCAAAGGGGTGATCAAAGGGTTAATTGGGGTGATCTGGGGGCTAAGTGTGGTGTAGTGGGTACTCACAGTGATGTGTGCTCCTCTGCTCCTCTGCTGGAACCAACCGACCAAAAGAAGGAGCAGAGGAGCACAGCAGCCATATAACCCCATCATATTTACTAATATGTGGGGTTAAATGGCTGCTGATTGGATTTTTTAAAAATCAGCAGCCTGCCAGCCAATGATCGTGGCCGGCAGGCTGCTGACGAAATACTGTGCTGCGAAATGCCGGCCCGCGATGCGCATGCGCGGGCCGGCTGTGACGTAATCTCGCGTCTCGCGAGATGACGCGCCGATGCGTCCAGGAGGAACAAATCAACCACCTCCCGGACGCATCGGTGCGTACAGCGGTCGGGAGGTGGTTAACCAGCTCAGCTCCCCTAGCTTAAACCCCCTTAAATGACCAGACCACTTTTTTGCAATTCTGCACTACACTACTTTCACGGTTTATTGCTCGGTCATACAACTTACCACCCAAATGAATTTTGCCTCCTTTTCTTCTCACTAATAGAGCTTTCATTTGGTGGTATTTCATTGCTGCTGACATTTTTACTTTTTTTGATATTAATCAAAATTGACCGAAATTTTTGCCAAAAAATACATTTTTCACTTTTTGTTGTAAAATTTTTCAATTAACCGCTCCAGGACCACCGTACGCAGGATTGTGTCTTGACGGCGGCCCTGCTCTTCTGGGTGGACGCATATACGCGTCCTCTCGCGATAACAGAGATTTCCTGTGAACGCACGCAGGCGCACGCACTCACAGGAACGGAAGGTAAGAGAGTGGATCTCCAGCCTGCCAGCGGCGATCGTTCGCTGGCAGGCTGGAGATGTTTTTCTTTTAACCCCTAACAGGTATATTAGACGCTGTTTTGATAACAGCGTCTAATATACCTGCTACCTGGTCCTCTGGTGGTCCCTTTTGTTTGGATCGACCACCAGAGGACACAGGCAGTTCAGTAAAGTAACACAAAACACTACACTACACTACACCCCCTGTCACTTATTAACCCTTTATGAACCACTGATCACCCCATACAGACTCCCTGATCACCCCCCTGTCATTGATCACACCCCCTGTCAGGCTCCGTTCAGACGTCCGTATGATTTTTACGGATCCACTGATACATGGATCGGATCCGCAAAACGCATACGGATGTCTGAATGGAGCTTTACAGGGGGGTGATCAATGACAAGGGGGTGATCACGCATATAGACTTCCTGATCACCCCCCTGTCATTGATCACCCCCCTGTAAGGCTCCATTCAGACGTCCGTATGATTTTTACGGATCCACGGATACATGGATCGGATCCGCAAAACACATACAGACGTCTGAATGGAGCTTTACAGGGGGGTGATCAATGACAATGGGGTGATCACCCATATAGACTTCCTGATCACCCCCCTGTCAGGCTCCATTCAGACGTCCGTATGATTTTTACGGATCCACGGATACATGGATTGGATCCGCAAAACACATATGGACGTCTGAATGGAGCCTTACAGGGGGGTGATCACCTCATATACACTCCCTGATCACCCCCTGACATTGATCACCCCCCTGTCATTGATATCCCCCCCCCCGTAAGGCTCCATTCAGACGTC
Source organism: Bufo gargarizans (assembly GCF_014858855.1). NCBI lineage: Eukaryota > Metazoa > Chordata > Amphibia > Anura > Bufonidae > Bufo > Bufo gargarizans. The sequence goes on along the minus strand of NC_058083.1, from coordinate 364,020,103 downwards.
CGTATGCATTTTGCAGATCCGATCCATGTATCCGTGGATCTGTAAAAATCATACGGACGTCTGAATGGAGCCTTACAGGGGGGTGATCAATGACAGGAAGGGTGATCAGGGAGTGTATATGGGTGATCACCCCCCTGTCATTGATCACCCCCTGTAAGGCTCCATTCAGACATTTTTTTGGCCTAAGTTAGCGGAAATATTTTTTTTTGTTAATTTTTTTCTTACAAAGTCTCATATTCCACTAACTTGTGTCCAAAAAATAAAATCTCACATGAACTCACCATACCCCTATACATTTATATTCCAGACTTCTTCTCACGTTTTAGGGCCCCTAAAAAGCCAGGGCAGTATAAATACCCCACATGTGACCCCATTTCGGAAAGAAGACACCCCAAGGTATTCCGTGAGGGGCATATTGAGTCCATGAAAGATTGAAATTTTTGAAGTGAGACTTTGTGAGAAAAAACAAAAAAAAAATCAATTTCCGCTAACTTATGCAAAAAAAATAAAAATTTCTATGAACTCGCCATGCCCCTCATTGAATACCTTGGGGTGTCTTCTTTCCAAAGTGGCCGGGCAGACGAGCGGCAGCGTCACATGCCTGCGCCGCCTCCTTCATTCAGAAAGTAGGCCGGGCACATGACGTCAGTCGTGACACTGCCGCTCGTCTGCCCGGCCGGCCAGCATTAAGATAACAGCCCTGTGAGTAGGATGTGGCTATATTGAATGTTCTACTGCAGAGGGGGCCTCATGAATAGAATCCTTATTAATTGTACACATTTTATAACTACTGGAGCTGGGGGCCGGAGCACAGTGAACGCACCGGCCCCCAGCTCCTCCTCCCAGTCCCTCCCCGCTATTTTCTGCCGATATGTACCAATATCGGCCGAAATGGATTAGGCCCATTTTCGGCCGATATTTTCGGCCGCCGGAATTTCGGTGCACCCCTAATATTTATCTCACCCAGCATGGGTATATGTAAAATGACACCCCAAAACACATTCCCCAACGTCTCCTGAGTACGGCAATACCAGATGTGTGACACTTTTTTGCAGCCTAGGTGGGCAAAGGGGCACACATTCCAAAGTGCACCTTTCGGATTTCACCGGTCATTTTTTACAGATTTTGATTGCAAACTTCTTCTCACACATCTGGGCCCCTAGAATGCCAGGGCAGTATAACTACCCCACAAGTGACCCCATTTTGGAAAGAAGACACTCCAAGGTATTTTGTGATGGGCATAGTGAGTTCATGGAAGTTTTTATTTTTTGTCACAAGTTAGTGGAATATGAGACTTTGTAAGAAAAAAAAAAAAATCATCATTTTCCGCTAACTTGTGACAAAAAAAAAAAGTTCTATGAACTCACTATGCCCATCAGCGAATACCTTAGGGTGTCTACTTTTCGAAATGGGGTCATTTGTGGGGGTTTTCTACTGTTTGGGCTTTGTAGAACCTCAGGAAACATGACAGGTGCTCAGAAAGTCAGAGCTGCTTCAAAAAGCGGAAATTCACATTTTTGTACCATAGTTTGTAAACGCTATAACTTTTACCCAAACCATTTTTTTTTTTTTTACCCAAACATTTTTTTTTTATCAAACAATAAATTTAGCGAAAAATTTATATATGGATGTCGTTTTTTTTGCAAAATTTTACAACTGAAAGTGAAAAATGTCATTTTTTTGCAAAAAAATTGTTACATTTTTATTAATAAAAAAGTAAAAATGTCAGCAGCAATGAAATACCACCAAATGAAAGCTCTATTAGTGAGAAGAAAAGGGGGTAAAATTCATTTGGGTGGTAAGTTGCATGACCGAGCCATAAACGGTGAAAGTAGTGTAGTGCAGAAGTGTAAAAAATGGCCTGGTCATTAAGGGGGTTTCAGCTAGCGGGGTTGAAGTGGTTAAAATGACATTTCTATATAATTTTTTCTCTAAATTTATTGTTCTACATGTCTTTGATAAAAAAAATGCAATAAGTGTATATTTATTGGTTTGGGTAAACGTTATAGCGTTTACAAACTATGGTTCAAAAATTTGAATTTACGCACTTTGACTTTCTGAGCACCTGTCATGTTTCCTGAGGTTCTACAATGCCCAGACAGTAGAGACACTCCACAAATGACCCCATTTCGGAAAGTAGACACCCTAAGGTATTCCGTGAGGGGCATGGCGAGTTCATAGAATTTTTTATGGGCACAAGTTAGTGGAAATTGATTTTCTTTTGTTTTTTCTCACAAAGTCTCCCTTTCCACTAACTTGTGACAAAAAGTTCAATCTTTCATGGACCTAATATGCCCCTCAGAAAATACCTTGGTGTCTACTTTCCATAATGGGGTCATTTGTGGGGTGTGTTTACTGTTCTGGCATTTTGGGCGGGGCTAAATTGTGAGCAACCCTGTAAAGCCTAAAGGTACTCTTTCGTCCCCTTTACGCACCTAGGCTGCAAAAAAGTGTCACACATGTATATGTAAAAATACACCGCAAACACATTGCCCTACTTTTCCTGAGTACGGCGATACCACATGTGTGACACTTTTTTGCAGCCTAGGTGTGCAAAGGGGGCCAAATTCCAATGAGTTCCCTTTAGGAGGGCATTTTTAGGCATTTGGGTTCCAGACTTCTTCTCACGCTTTAGGGCCCCTAAAATGCCAGGGCAGTATAAATACCCCACATGTGACCCCATATTGGAAAGAAGACATCCCAAGGTATTCCGTGAGGGGCATGGTGAGTTCCTAGAATATTATAATTTTTTTTAGCACAAGTTAGTGGAATATGAGACTTTGTAAGAAAAAAAATAAAATAAATGTTTCCGCTAACTTGTGCCCAAAAAAATAATAATCTTCTATGATCTCGCCATGCCCCTCAAAAGTGATCTTTATAGCCTTATCGGGTGAACACTGCGTTTTTTGTGGAGCCTATAGAACATGTCCTATCCTTGTCCGCAATTGCGGACAAGAAAAGGCATTTTCTATATAGTTCTGGCAATGTGCGGATCCGCAAAATGCGGAAAGCACATTGCCGGTGTCCGGGTTTTGCGGATCCGCGGTGTCCATGTTTTGCGGATCCGTGGATCCACAATTTTTTTTTTTGCCAAATTTTCCATTTTAACCCATTTTTTTCAACTAACAAAGCAAGGGTTAACAGCCAAACAAGACTGTATCTTTATTGCCCTAACTCTGCCGTTTACAAAAACACCCCATATGTGGTCGTACACTACTGTACGGCCACACCGCGCGGCGTAGCGGGATAGGAGCGCCGTGTGGTTTTTGGAGGGCTGATTTTTATGGACCGGTTTATTTACACAGTGTCCTTTTTCAACCCCCCTGATGCACCCCTGGAGTAGAAACTCCCTAAAAGTGACCCCATTTTGGAAACTACAGGATAAGGTGGTTGGGACTATTTTTAGGCTACATTTTTGGTTGCTCTATATTACATTTTTGTGAGGTAAGGTTACTAAAAATTGAAATTCGGAAATGTCATCTCCATTTGCCATTAACTGTTGAGGAACACCTAAAGGGTTAATAAAGTTTGTAAAATCAGTTTCGAATACCTTAAGGGGTGTAGATTCTTAGATGGGGTCACTTTTATGGAGTTTCTACTCTAGGGGTGCATCAGGGGGGCTTCAAAAGGGACATGGTGTCAATAAAAAAAAGGCCATAAAAAAAACTGCAGTATCAGGTTAATAAATATTACGTTTTGTTCGGTTGTTAACCCTTGCTATGTTACTAGAAAAAACTGATTGAAATGGAAAAGTGCCAAAAATAGCAGTTTTGGCGCCGTTTAAAAAAAATTAACTTTGACCGTGTTAATCTGGGGGGTTAGGTCATGGGGTATTTTTATAGAGGAGATTCTTACGGACGCGGCGATACCTAATAAATCTAAAAAAATTTAAAATTATTTTTGTTTTTACTATTTTTATTGGGTGTCTCAATTTTGAGAACCATAGTTTCTTTTATCCAATGTCAGTGGCTAAAGTGTGGTACTCCCTGAAGCATCCAATAATGCAGAGGCCTGGATGATCGGGGCACGTGTCACATTGAGTAGTTGTGTCCTTCCGTATCCCCCTCCTGTGACACACTTTGCACCTTTTTTGGGTCCGTCCCTTCTTATCAGTATGGGGGACCACACCTGGAAAGTGTTGGCCAGGGAAGATCCGAGCGCCTCCATTTCCCGAGCTACTCCGGCCTGCTCTTTCCCGGTCGGAAAAGATCAGGGCCTTGAGGACTGCTTTATAGAACTGAAGGAATGTCCCTGTGTTGCCAGTTCTCTGGGACAGCATAAAAGAGTTGTACAAGGCAACCTGTACCAAGTAGACTGCAACTTTTTTGTACCATACCCGGGTTTTGCGCATGGCATTATATGGCTTGAGGACTTGATCAGAGAGCTCTCCCCTTGAACGCAATGAGAGACTCATCAACCGTAAGCTCCCTTCCAGGTACATAGGCATGTACAAATTTGGCCCCCAAAGTGATCGATGACCGGCCTGATTTTGTACAGGCAGTCATAGGCAGGATCATGCAGGCATTTCCGGATGGCCTAGCAAAAAAGGAGCTCGGGTGTTGAGCATCGAACTGTTGGGCATACAGGTTTGTCTGCTCCACCATTAGATTTACTAGATGGTCACTGAAAAAATGACTAAAAAAGTAATATTCAGTGAAGCCCACTGTGGAAATCTGGATTCCTGGTTACCCTACTAAATCAGGAATCACGGGCTCAAATCGTTCTGGGGTATACCAGACAAGTTCACAGTGCTCCAGACAAAAAAAAAATGACCAGGAGCCATTGGCTCCTAAACTAAAAAATTTAGGAGCCAAATTACATTTTTTAGTCGCCAAATTTAAAATGCATATCATTTTTAAAAAAGGACTTTGAGAAGATGAGACGCAGGTCACAGTAGTGAGCCAGCACTACATATAGGAGAAAACAGCACCACATACCTCTCACAGCCAGTGACATCTTCTGGGGGACAAGGTGACTAAAAATGGCCAATTGCGTGGTTTAGAGGTTTTTTTTTCTGTTACGGCCTTCACCGAGCGGAAATATTTTTTTATATTTTAATAGCTCACACTTTTTGGGACGTGGCGATATGTAATATGTTAATTCTTTATTGTTTGTAAATTTTATATGTAAAACTGGGAAGGGGGCCATTTAAACTTTTAGTATTTTGGTGTTTTTTTTGTTTAACTTTTTATTTAATAACCATTTCTTCCCTTAGGACTAGAACCTGGATCTTTTCATCCCTTGTGCTATTCACCCTGATAGAGATCTATCAGGGTGAATAGGATCTCACACATCTCCCTGCTGCCCTGTGCTCTGTGCACACAGCAACAGGGAGCTGAACATGGCAGCCAGGGCTCCAGTAGCGTCCTGGCTGCCATGGTAACGATCTGAGCCCCAGCAGTGTAATCTGCCACTGCCACCAATGGAGGGGATGGGACCCTGTGGCCACCATATAACAATAGGGGGGGGGGAGACTTGTGGCCAGTGATAATGAGGGGGGACTTGTGGCCAGTGATAATGGGGGGGGGGGGCGCACTGCATCACCAATAAATGTAATTAAAGAGGACCTTTCGTGGGTCCAAAGAATATCAACTTATTAGTAGTAGGCTGCATAGAGCGGCGCCCAGGGATCTAAGTGCACTTACTATTAGTCCTGGGCGCCGCTCAGTTCACCCGCTGTGGCCCCCGGTAATTTCAACATTCAGAGCAAGGAGGAGACGCCAGTGTCTGTCCTTCCCCCTGACAGCAGCACTGTCCAATCACAGCGCAGAGAGAGGGAGAAAAAAAAACAACTCCCTCTCTCTGCTCTGTGATTGGTCCTCTTTAACTCCTGTCGGCAGCGGTATAACAGACCCGGCACCCGGCCTCAATAACAGGGCATGCGATCTGTGGCACCTGAGGGGTTAATTACCGCAGATCACATGCCCTGTTATTGAGGCCGGGTGCCGGGTCTGTGATACCGCTGCCTATACTTATGTTTTACATTCATTGGTGGCGCAGTGGTGACAGCTCCTCCCCTCCTCCTCCCTGCTATCTGCCCATTGGTGGTAGTGGCGGCCGCGTCACAGTGGAGAGGGAGGGACTCCTTCCTTCTCCACTGACTGTGCTGTGCTACTGAAGAGAACATAGGCTGTGCAGGATCGTGGCGGTACAGTCGCAAATGGCGACAAGACTAAAAAGTCTTGTCGCCATCTGCAAATTTTAAGGCGCATTGGCGACCGTTTTGGTCGCCATCTGGAGCCCTGGTTCACCGGCAGGGAGCTCCGGTGGATTTAACTGGTGGGCTGAAAAACTAGTACTAGCCCCAGAGCTGCTTGTACTAGGGTGGGCTACAGGGTCCCTAACATGGCGGTCTCCTTTCTCCGCTGCCTTGGGGCTCATCATCGCTAGATGATGAGGAGGACGCGGATGACAACAGGAAAGTGGGGTCATCTTTGTCCTCACTGGGACTCTCGGACTCGGAGGCAAGCTGGGCATATGCCTCCTCGGCCAAGAACATCTGGCGGGCCATGTGTCCTTAAGAGGTTAAACTTTGTGAAATAATTTTTTCTTGGTTTTTTGCATCACCATATTCTGACCCCATAACTTTTTTTATAATTATATCTACTGAGCTGTGTTGGGGCTCATTTTTTGCGGCACAATCTCTATTTTTTTATTGATGCCATTTTGCAATGTGTGTGATTTTTATTTTTATTTTTTTATCACATTTTATTACATTTTTTGGGGTAAGAGAAGCGATGAAAAAATGGCAAATTGGCTATTCTGACCCTTTTTTCCGCTACGCCCCTTCGCCGTATTTGAAAAGTATTTTTATATTTTAATAGTACGGGCGTTTTCAGTCGTGGTGATACCCATGATGTTAATATTTTTGGTTATTTTTTTATTCTAAGGAAAGGTGTGTGTGTGTGTTATAAACTTTTATATTATTTTTATATATATATTTTTAAGTTTATTTTTTTCCTTTTTTGTTATGATTTTATAGCTCATATTTGAGCTTACAAAATCCAATTTTTATTTTTTAATTCTGAACAATCATGGATTTTTTTAAAATTTATTTATTGCTCAGAATTGCTCATTTCTTATGTTGGCCAAAATAAGAATTGCATCTTAAATGCCCTGAGTCTCTTCAGCGAGACCCAACGCATTTAAAGAAATTACATTCATCCTCATTGGCCGCAGAGAATACTGGTAAGAAGCCCGGAATCACCGCTTCTAAAGGCTTTAATTACCGCAATCTGCATTATTGCTGGTCATGGTAATTACCGTAGCCATGGGTCTCTGTTGTTTGAAACAGCGGAGACCTGCCAGCCAGTGGTGTATCTTGGTTTTGTGCTGCCCTAGGCAGCCCCCTAATATAAATTTGACCCATCCCTTCCTTGTTAAAAAACAATGTGCAGCTAGAGTTAGTACAGTATTAATCCCTCCCTAATTCTCCCCCCTCTAACCACCCAACGGGTCCCAACCCCCTTACCCCATAAAACAACTAAGTAATAGATTTTTTGTGAATTACTGTAATTTAAGTACTTACAGTTTTTGAAGACAGCAGGCTCAGGGATCAGTGCATTGGTGGCCGGGGCCTGGCCTCAGTGTTCACGGTGACCGTGTGCAGGATCCGCTCTGCAGTTGGAGGAGATAAGGCTCACCCTAGAGTTTCCGGCCCGTGACTCCATCTCCGTGTGACGTCACGACGGCAACGTGAGGACACAAAAGGCAGGGGAGGTCGGGAGGAAGTCAGGAGGGGGAGGAAGTAAGTTTTTTAACTCTTTCACTATGCGGCGCCGGCGATGCTGCTCGCATTATGAAGGATCGGACAAGGGGCAAAAAATATATTTAGCATATTGTGTAACTATCACTAAGCAAACAAGACATTTTGCCGCCCCCTTTTCAAATGCCGCCCTAGGCAAATGCCTTGTTTGCCTTGTGATAGATACACCCCTGCTGCCAGCCATGACGCCCGCTCCAGCTCCGTACATGTATGGCGTTGTTAGCGAAGCGGTTAAATAGGGTTTGTCAGATAAATAAGGAGATTAGCACCAGGTGCCAAATTAGGTACCGATAATTGGGTCGTATACTAATTTTGATCAGTGTTCTTTTTCAAATCTCTCATTGAAGTTTTTTATCCTGTTCTTCAGAATATATGTAACTCATGAAATATGCATAAAATACTGCTGTTTAACTCCTGTTTGGATCATTTCAAATAGGTCTACGCAGTGACCTTGACATTTAGGAAAATGTACGACGTTCTCTTATTTTGATCTCTAGTGTAGACCACCATCTCTTTCTCACCATGCTCCAGTCTATTGGCCTATCTCTCTAGCTGCTCTTTCAGTGAGTAATTTGCTGGTTCCACTTCCCCTCCACTCCCTTTTGCTGTTGGGGTTCCTCAGGGTTCAGACCTTGGTCACTTTCCGCTTTTCTCTACATACAGCCTCCATTGGACAGACTATGTGCAGATTTGCTTTGTAGTACCATCTCTATGCCAATGACACCCAACTATATACTGTACTTCTTTCCGTGATATCACCCCTGCTGTACTACAGAACACCATTGACTGCTTGTCCACTGTCTCTAACATCATCTCTCCTTAAAGGGAACCCGTCGCCAGGATTTTGTGTATAGAGCTGAGGACATGGGACACTAGTTTGCTGCCCGCTCTTGTCTTGTCCCCAACCTGGGGGTCGGACCTATTGACATTATCACATCGATGATGTAGGATGCTGTCCCCTCCTACCTTCCCTTTATCTACTGACATGTTCAAGCATACTAGTCGTGAGTTGGTTGTTTTCCCTTTGTGTTTGGTTATTTGAGACAGTGTCTGTAGTCTTTTGCTTTCCTTGATCCGCCATAAAGGACCTGATTTTTAGTTCTATAGTTTCTACTTACAATATTCTGGTGGCAGAACAGGATCACACGTGCAGCAGGAGATCTAGTGCCCAAGCAGCCAGTGGCGATGGTGGACTTCCATAGATACACCAGACTTATAGCTTATGTGAATGGTGTATTTGAAACTGCACTTTTTTGTGCTGTTTTGTTAGTAGTATGGACCTCTAACTGTACAAGCAAGTTACGGTATATGTTGACCAAATTATTATTATTTTTTTTCTAACAGGAGTTTCTTTGGGACATTTTAAACCATCAGGAGGGTCCAAGAGTGAGAGACCATCTCAGTCATGGAGAAATACAGTTGTGTGAATTTCCAAAAGAATTTGCTGTTGAGTTACTGGGGTTTTCAATCACACTCCTTCACAAGCATCATGAACAAGATTCCTATGACAAGGTTAGAAAGACTCTTTCAGTGTAAGCAACACCAAAGATGTCTGGTAGTTGTTCACTCTCCTGGCCTCCACATGCATTGTGGTAGTAACTCATGCATGTGTATTGCAGGTTTTATGGCATTTAGAAACCAGCTAAGAATCCTTTAGATGTTTAATTATGTGTCCACACAATAAATTACAGCCTATGTAATAATCTTCAATGTCAAAGTTAGTTACCCGGGGAAAAGCAAAATGTGTTGATTTATGCATCTTTAATTTAAACTTTTTTCTACACAGGAGTGCATTGCAGTATTATACCCGATAATTGATGTTGTTGGATCATATCAGTCCAGATTTCATCCAATTGCTCTAGTTCAGAAAGAGGTGTGTAGTCATTTTATTTCACTTCCTGTTGGTGCTTATTGGTTGATTTGTGCGTATTTTACTATAATAGATGTCAATTGGATGTGAAAACGACAAGAAATAAAAAGAAATGCAGTGCACATCATAGATGAGTTTACCACCTCTAAACATAAAGATAGATTTCCATTTTTAAATGATTGTCTTTACGATTTATGGAAGGATGACAAAATTGTACTACAGTAAAAGCATCAACTTAAGGGCTCATGCACACAAACGTATTTTCTTCCCTCTTCCGTTTTTTTTTTTTTTTTTTTTGTGGACCGTATGCGGAACCATTCACTTCAATGGGTCCGCAAAAAAAAAACAGAAGGTACTCGGTGTGCATTCTATTTCCGTTCCGGAAAAAGGAGTGCATGTCCTATTATTGTCCGCAAATCACGGTCCGAGGCCCCATTCAAGTCAATGGGTCCACAAAAAATACGGAACGCACATCCATATTTCATCCGTATTTTGCGGATCCATACCGTAGAAATGCTATGCCCAGCCCATATTGCTCATGTGTTCAATGATTAATAAGTTACTGTTTCCGATCCGCAAAAAACGGATCGCATACGGAAACCATGTGGATATGTTTTGTGGAATAACGGAACGGAAAAGGACTTAAAATCAGAGAAAAAAAAAAACTCTGATACGAAACAACGGATCTGTGAAAAATGGACCGCAAAACAACAACGGTCGTGTGCATAAGCCCTAATAAACATAGCAAGTTTTCACTAATCCAGGGTTGAAGGAAAGATTACATCCTTGATATTCCCAAAGTGGACATTTAAGGAGTATCCACAGGATATGACATAATTGTCTGATAGGTGCAGGTCCCATTAATTTGGAGAACAGTCATAATGAATGGAGAGGTGGTTTTGCTCTCCTACTCCCATAACGGTCATAAAACTGAAGGGACAGAGCCTTGCTCAAGTGCTCTGACCTCTCCATTCATTACCCATTTGGATTTGGTGGCCTTCGGTCACATGATCAGGTAAGTTGGGGGATCCCCCCTTGGTAGGAGTGGGTTCTAGAGGTGATGCCTTTTCTGTTCAGCTCCTGACCTCCATGAGTGCCTTGATGCTTGGTGGGGAGAGTGCTGCGGGTGCTTAGTAGGGATGGGGTGGGGCCAATGCAGTACTTTCACATTGTTCTCTCTTAAAGCGGTTGACATTGTTCTCTCTTAAAGCGGTTGTCCGACATCTATTAAAAATAAGAGGTCGGCTGGACAGAATTTAAAAAGCAAACACCCATTTCTCGTGAATGGCATTGTGGGACACAGCACCATGGTTATATGCCCAACTGCCACTAGGAGGCTGACAGTAGAAATAAGTGTTGGCTCCACCCATCTGGGCTATACCCACTACCCTCCCGTACCTCCGCCCGCCTTGGCCTCTAAATCTAGGCCCCGGCTTCTACCAGGTCTAGGCCGCAGTGCTCCCTAGCCAGCTGCTCAGCTCCCGCCTTCTTCCGGCTCCCATTTAATTAATCCTAGGCAGTCGCTTACCTTCCCGGGCGCACTCGCAAATCAAGGCCCCAGCTTTTTTCCGGCCTACTCGGCCGTGATAGTCCCGACTTCTCGCAGTCATGCCTTCCTAGGAGGGCTGCAGGAGGAGACCTGGGGCGGACCTTTTTCTGTTGGAGGCTCCGAGGACAGAGCAGTCTCCTCCATCTTGCTGCTCCTTGTGAGGTTCCATTTGAGTCCGGTGCACAGTCTTCTGAAGCTCCTGCTGCTGCTGCTTTCTTTGGGACACAGCACCTGGTAGGACAGCTTCGGCTGGCTGTTTCTCTTTCTTACAGGCTCCATCCTAGCCCTAATGTCCTTTGCCAGACAGGACCCAGTGCCCAACCCCCTCCTGGGATTTTCACTCATTTTGCTTGCACTGGCTGCAACCAAATGATGCCGTGCGGTCAATCTGATCCGACCTGCGCACAGTGCCTTGCTCCCAGGCCCTCCCAAGCCGCCCCGGCCGCCACTGCTGTTTCGAACCCCCCTGATTGGGCTGTGTCCGTGTCCCAAGCCATAGGGAACCTTGCCAGTCTCTCCCAATCTATGGTGCAGTCGCCGGAACGCTTGCTGGCCCAAATCGCGGCTGCCTCAGCCCCCAGTAGGGAAACACCCACAGTCGGGGCTCGCTCTGACACCAGGTCCCGTAAGTGACCTCGTGTGCTCTCAGCTTGGTCCCACTCATCCTCAGTTTCCTCGGTTCACTCCCTGGATAAGTCTGAGTCCAGCGAAGTCTCCTCTTCTGCCGCTCCTGGGGACACCTCTGGCTCAGATTCCGGATCTGAACAGAGCGCATCTACAGACGTGGACAAAATTGTTGGTACCCTTTGGTCAATGAAAGAAAAAGTCACAATGGTCACAGAAATAACTTTAATCTGACAAAAGTAATAATAAATTAAAATTCTATAAATGTTAACCAATGAAAGTCAGACATTGTTTTTCAACCATGCTTCAACAGAATTATGTAAAAAAATAAACTCATGAAACAGGCATGGACAAAAATGATGGTACCCCTAGAAAACACAGAACATAATGTGACCAAAGGGACATGTTAATTCAAGGTGTGTCCACTAATTAGCATCACAGGTGTCTACAACCTTGTAATCAGCCATTGGGCCTATATATATGGCTCCAGGTAATCACTGTGTTGTTTGGTGATATGGTGTGTACCACACTCGACATGGACCAGAGGAAGCAAAGGAAAGAGCTGTCTCAAGAGATCAGAAAGAAAATTATAGACAAGCATGTTAAAGGTAAAGGCTATAAGACCATCTCCAAGCAACTAGATGTTCCTGTGAGTACAGTTGCACATATTATTCATAAGTTTAAGATCCATGGGACTGTAGCCAACCTCCCTGGACGTGGCCGCAGGAGGAAAATTGATGACAAATCTAAGAGACGGATAATCCGAATGGTAACAAAAGAGCCTAGAAAGACTTCTAAAGAGATTCAAGGTGAACTTCATGCTCAAGGAACATCAGTGTCAGATCGCACCATCCGTCGTTGTTTGAGCCAAAGTGGACTACATGGGAGACGACCAAGGAGGACACCATTGTTGAAAACGAATCATAAAAAAGCAAGACTGGAATATGCCAAACTACATGTTGACAAGCCACAAAGCTTCTGGGAGAATGTCCTGTGGACAGATGAGACAAAAATCGAAGTTTTTGCCAAGGCACATCAGCTGTATGTTCACAGACGAAAAAATGAAGCATATCAAGAAAAGAACACTGTCCCTACTGTGAAACATGGAGGAGGCTCTGTTATGTTCTGGGGCTGCTTTGCTGCGTCTGGCACAGGGTGTCTTGAATCTGTGCAGGGTACAATGAAATCTCAAGACTATCAAGGAATTCTAGAGAGAAATGTACTAGCCAGTGTCAGAAAGCTTGGTCTCAGTCGCAGGTCATGGGTCTTGCAACAGGACAATGACCCAAAACACACCGCTAAAAACACCCAAGAATGGCTAAGAGGAAAAAATTGGACTATTCTAAAGTGGCCTTCTATGAGCCCTGACCTCAATCCTATTGAGCATCTTTGGAAGGAGCTGAAACATGCAGTCTGGAAAAGGCACCCTTCAAACCGGACACAACTGGAGCAGTTTGCTCATGAGGAGTGGGCCAAAATACCTGCTGAGAGGTGCAGATGTCTCATTGACAGTTACAGGAAGCGTTTGATTGCAGTGATTGCCTCAAAAGGTTGCGCAACAAAATATTAAGTTAGGGGTACCATCATTTTTGTCCATGCCTGTTTCATGAGTTTATTTTTTTACATAATTCTGTTGAAGCATGGTTGAAAAACAATGTCTGACTTTCATTGGTTAACATTTATAGAATTTTAATTTATTATTACTTTTGTCAGATTAAAGTTATTTCTGTGACCATTGTGACTTTTTCTTTCATTGACCAAAGGGTACCAACAATTTTGTCCACGTCTGTCTGTGGCCATGCAGGATATCATAAAGGCAGTCAGGGACGTGCTCCGAGTGCAGGAGGGTCCCTCTTCCGCCGCCTAGGAATCTGTATCATTCCGTTGTTCCAGGCGCCCCGCCTTGGTTTTTCCTAACCATGCGGACCTCGACGCACTTCTGGCTAAGGAGTGGCGTCACCCTGATAGACGACTTCAACTCTCCAAGGCGTCTGACGCCCTTTTTTCCTTTGCAGAGGAGTCAGTAAACCTATGGTCTGAACCACCACAGGTTGACCCCCAGGTGGTGCACCTGGCCAAGGAGACCACCCTTTCTTTGGCAGATGCAGCTTCCCTGTCGGATCCCTCTGACAAGAGGATCAACTCTTTAGCCAAATCTGTTTTTGTTGCAGCGGGGTCCACTGTCCATCCAGCTTTTGCCGCGTCTTGGGTGGCTAAGGCCTGCATTGTCTTGACCAAACAACTCATACGGTCCTTGCCCCAGGACTCCACTCAAGGCCAGCTTCCGGTCCTTGCCTCTCAAATTCTCCAGGCCTCCCGGTACCTCTGTGATGCTTCCATGGAACTGGCACGCCACACTAGCAGAGTGACTGCTAAATCTGTGGCCATCCGCCGCACGGTCTGGCTCCGTACCTGGGTGGCAGATGCAGCATCCAAGAAGGCTCTCATTTCTCTCCCTTTTCTAGGCGGTAGACTCTTTGGAAAGCGCTTGGAGGAACTTATTTCCGAGGCCACGAGGGGTACAAGTTCTCTTCTTCCCCAAAATTGACCTCGCCGGCTTCCCAGGAATCGCGGCATTTTCGTCCTTTTCGGGACTCCTTCTCCCGCTAAGACAAAAAGTCTCCTAGGACCTCCTTCAAGGACAAGCCCTCCTGGCACGCTAGACCTAATCCTTCTAAGCCACAGCCCGCAAAGACAACCTCTGCCTGTCTGTGTCCCCTCTCCGGTGGGGGCGCTTGCTCGCCTTTCAAGAAGTCTGGCGGGTGCACGTGGACGACACTTGGGTTCTGGAGGTCGTTTCCTCCGGTTACAAGATAGAATTTTCCGATCTTTTTTCCAGTCATCTCCACCCTGGTCCCCCGCAAGGGCAGACAATTTTTTTCAGGCCATTCATTCACTTCATTCTCTAGGGGTCATCGTCCCAGTTCCGAGCTTGGAACGGTTCCAGGGGTTTTACTCAAACCTTTTCACGGTTTCCAAGAAAGACGGGTCCTTCGAGCCAATCCCCTATGCCAATTGCACATCAGACTTATCCAGAGGTCCCTACTCTCCAGGTGGGACAAGTCTCCGTCAGGTCTCGATCGCCTGATTCGCCTTTCCCCAGAGGTCCGCCGGGACTTGCGTTGGTGGCTCCTACCTCGCACGGTCTCCCTTGACAGGTCTTTCCTTCTGCCAGGTTGGCAGGTGATCACCACCGATGCCAGCCTGATGGGCTGGGGGGCTGTCTTCGGGTCCCTCACTGCCCAGGAGCAGTGGTCAGCGGAAGAGTCTACCCTGTCGATCAGTGTCCTGGAACTCAGGGCCATTTTCTTTGCCCTCTGCCGCTGGACGGTCTCCCGATCTGGATCCAGTCGGACAATTCCACAGTCGTGGCTTATTTGAATCACCAGGGGGGCACCAGAAGCGGGACTGTCCTCAGGGAAGCCTTGTGAATCCTGCGGTGGGCGGGAGCTCAAGTTTCCGCTCTCTCCGCAGTCTACATCCCCGGGGTCGACAATTGGGCGGCTGACTTTCTCAGTCGCCATCGTCTCAACCCGGGCAAGTGGTCCCTCCATCCGGAGGTGTTTCTGCACCTGTGTTAACGGTGGGGAACCCCAGACGTGGACCTTCTCGTCTGAACCTCAAGATTCCGGCTTATGTCGCCAGGCCCCAGGACCTTCAGGCTCTGGCGGTGGATGCTCTGGTTTTTCCTTGGTCTCAGTTCAGCGTCCTTTACCTCTTCCTCCTTTTCCGCTTCTTCCCCGGGTACTCAAACACCTCAAGGAGGCTTGGGTCCCGGCAATCCTGGTGGCTCCGGATTGGCCCCGCAGAGCGTGGTACGCAGACCTAGTGTTTCTGCTCGCCGGCGTCCCGCGGTAGCTTCCCCTGTGTCCCGACCTCCCTTCCCAAGGTCCGCTATTCCACCCAAATTTACCGCAACTGCGTTTAACAGTGTGGCTGTTGAGGTCGCGGTCCTGAGGTTCTGCGGTCTCTCGTTCAGACTATGCTTCACGTCCGCAAACCCCAATCGGCCAGGATTTATCACCGTACCTGGCAAGCGTATTTTTCCTGGTGGGAATCTGGCCAGTTTCACCCTCTCTGCTTATCTGTGCCTAGGATCCTGTCCTTTCTCCAGGCCGGTTTTGACAAGGGTCTTCGACTGACCTCTCTTAAGGGTCAGTTATTCGCCCTGTCCGTTCTTTTCCAGAGGTCTCTGGCTTCCCGTCCTCAGGTAAAGACTTTTCTCTAGGGGGTCGCTCACTGTGCTCCCCCCTTTCGTCCCCCTGTGGAGCCATGGGACTTGAACATTGTCCTTGACGCTCCTTTCGAGCCACTGAAGGATGTCTCTCTTTGCTTTGTTTCATTTAAGGTCGCCCTCCGTGTGGCAATTACCTCTATCCGCAGGGTCTCTGAGCTTGTTGCGCTTTCTTGCAAGTCTCCCTACCTTGTGTTCCACTAGGACAAAGTGGTCCTTTGTCCTCTTTTCTCCTCAAGGTGGTGTCCTCATTCCATGTTAATGAGGAGATTGTCCTTCCTTCTTTCTGTCCTAATCCCGCTCATCCCAGGGAGATCCCATCATCGTCTGTATCTTCGGTTAACGGAGTCTTTCAGGCGTTCCGACTCCCTCTTTGTTGTTCCTGACAGACCTCGTAAGGGTCTGCAAGCTTCCAAAGCCACCGTCTCCCGTTGGATTCGGTTGGCTATCAAGGAGGCCTATGTTGCAAAGGGTCGGGTTCCCCCCTTTCGGTTGACCGCTCACTCCACTAGGGTGGTCGGGGCCTCTTGGGTGGTTCGCCATCAGGCGTCTGCTTCCCAGGTCTGCAAGGCTGCCACCTGGGCTTCGCTTCATACCTTTTTGAAGTTCTATCAGATCCATTCCTTGGTCTCTGCCGATGCCTGCTTGGGTTGCAAGGTTCTGCAAGCAGCTGTGTGTTAGGTGACTTGCATGGCTGTTTCTTCCTTCCCTCGTGGACTGCTTTTGGACGTCCCATGATGCTGTGTCCCCTTATGCCATTCACGAGAAAAATTGATTTTTGTACTCCCCGTAAAATCCTTTTCTCGTAGGATGCATTGGACACAGATCCCGCCCTCTTTGGTTATTTCTAGACTTATAGTTTTTTTCCCGGGGATTTTTGTTCTCGTCCTATTTCCGATTAACTAAATTGAATGGGAATTATTTACGTACTATCCAAATTATATATTTACTGCCTAAATAAAGTACGCTGAAAACAGTTTATTATATTATCTATTAAAAGTCTCCACAACAAATTAGGCTTGGTAGGATGAAAGGGGATATCTCAGACTAATGATGCTGATCCTGCTAAAACTCCTACCACTAGAACTCCAATAAATGGAGTAAATTGTGTATAGTGTAGTTCCTCTACCAGCAAAGGGGAAATGGACATCCAGAAACAATGCACCAGATTGAAACAGTATATAGTGTGGCAGGTCTCCTAATGACGGGGAGAAACTGCACACCACACAATGTCAGGTTACACTGTAAGGATGGACCAACCCTCATCCGGTGGCTTATACACAGGAATGAACCACTGGGCTTCTATAATCGGCAAAAGTCAGTCTGTAGCTTTATTAACAGAAATATATTGCTCGACGCGTTTCTCTTATCCAACTTATTTGTTGGTTCATCAGGAGAAAGTTATAAAGTCCACTGCTATCCCTGAATATCACCCCCTCACACTGGGTGTACAACAGAGCGACAGGGAACTTCACAACATCTGACTGTAAATATGCTGCGTGCCACTGATATCGTGCATGCAGCACTAATCAATCACCGAGTCCACTGCTATTGCTAGATATTGTCCCCTCACACTGGGTACAGCCGTTAACAGGGAGCTCAGGATTGTCTTAACAGAGAATGTGCTGCACGCCACTGATGACGTGCGTGCAGCAGAGAGCCTCCGGCAGTGTCCTATTTCCTATTTCCGGCAGTGTCCTATTTCTGGTTTAGGACATGTTGGCTTTTTATTTTTGTTTGGTTGTTGCGCCTACTGCTTTTTTGACCAACTGGTTAGCTCCAGCATGTGCAGTGGATACAGCCCAGATGGGTGGAGCGAACACTTTTCTTTCTAGTGTCAGCCTCCTAGTGGCAGCTGGGCATATACCCATGGTGCTGTTTCCCCCAATGCATCCTACGAGAAAATGATTTTACGGTCAGTACAATTTTTTTTTGGACAATTCTGCCACTTTAGCGCTATAGCTCCTGTTCCTGCCAGACTCTGTATCCAATCATGTGACTGCTGCTGGCCAATCAATGGCCTCAGTGGCTACATGGGCACGAACAGACGAATTATTATGTGAAATGAGTGCTGTTTTCAATCTGTTTTTTTTTTTTTTTTTAGCCTCTCATTTCTAATGAACGCTGGTCAACCCCTTTAAGACTGCAGAGTCTAGGATAGCTTCTTTGAGAAAATAAAAAGAACAGTGTTTGTGGTTTTTTTTTTCTGATTCTTTCTTTCCCTATTGAAAACAACTTGGCCTGTAATAACAACCTCATTCTCACAATGCACAGGTATTACAATGCTGTGAAAGCTTCCAGAAGTGGGATCTACTTCCATTTCCATCTCTGTGTAATCCCAGTGAAAATAAGGAGTAAGTGTTTTTTATTTTTTATAAAAAATATATATGATTATATAATAAGCCGGTTTTCCCTTTTTTTTTTCTACATGGTCAGTTCTGTTTGCTCCCTGTGGTTTTTGCCCTATTTTCTGTAGAAAAATGTTCTTCATAAATGAATATTTTAATATTTGGACCAATGATTTCAAAGTTGATAGTTAGACAAGATGAGACGTGAACATCATTCAACAGCATTTATCATAAATCATCTGTTACCTCATTTTCCCCAATATAACTATCAGCACTGCCCCAGAGAAGATTGCAATTTACAAGAGCTCATTCGGCACTCTATTTGACTGATGCGCGGTGCACGTGTCCAGGATCGGCGTCCCACTTTATATATACATGGACAGGACCAGCGCTCGCAAGATGGATGCAATTCTTATCTGTTTATTGCCACATCAGAAGAAAATGACGCATTTCGACTCTACAATCGAGTCTGTCAAACAGGTATGTGTGTGAAAACAGCGGAAATTAAATAGCCCGCCAGTTCTGACGTCAGAAGCCATGACGTCAGATTGTCAAGGAAACAACATAAACAAAAATAATATTCTCAAGAACTATGGTGCATTCACAAGAACTATGCATTGCTATAATACTGACAAAATGGCAGTAATATAGAAATTACAGGACTATCATGATGAAAGATACATATCGAAATGCTATGGAAGGATGTGGGAGGGCAATAATCACAATGTCCATCATATTTTCTGTGAAAAAAAAAAGGAACAAAAAAAGGTTGCTATACAAAATATAATGCTACTAGTGTTGTATCATAAAAAGCAACTCATTTTATAATCACGATTCAAGCCATTTGGCTCCAGAGCCTGTAATCTGTGGATCCAAAAGGCTTCCCGCTTTTTCAATATCTTGATTCTGTCACCACTCCTCCGTGGTGGTAATACCCGCTCAATGATTTGGAAATGTAATTGGGAAACATAATGGCGGCATTGGTCAAAATGGACCGGTATCGGAAGTAACAGATTATTTTTCCGTATAGTGGACTTGTGCTTACAGAATCTGTCTTTTATCCAAGTCCACATGGATATTTCAAAATGTACACCACAAAATTGCTGCTACACGTAAAAAAGCCATTAATGGGAAATTTTTCCCCTGTATGTAGGTGGGTAAAATATTCCGCCTTGAATATGCTGGAGAAGTAAATACATTGCAAGCAAGCAAGCCTCTTTTTGGCGTAGTGTCATCTGTCGTGCCAAGGTTTTGTTACTTCCAATGTCTGCTTTAATTAACCACTTCAACCCCGCTAGCTGAAACCCCCTTAATGACCAGGCCACTTTTTACACTTCTGCACTACACTACTTTCACTGTTTATTGCTCGGTCATGCAACTTACCACCCAAATGAATTTTACCTCCTTTTCTTGTCACTAATAGAGCTTTCATTTGGTGGTATTTCTTTGCTGCTGACATTTTAACTTTTTTTGTTATTAATCGAAATTTAATGATTTTTTTTGCAAAAAAAACACATTTTTCATTTCAGTTGTAAAACTTAGAAAAACAAACAAAAAACGACATCCATATATAAATTTTTCGCAAAATTTATTGTTCTACATGTCTTTGATAAAAAAAATATGTTTGGGTAAAAAAAAAAATGGTTTGGGTAAAAGTTAGAGCATTTACAAACTATGGTACAAAAATGTGAATTTCCGCTTTTTGAAGCAGCTCTGACTTTCTGGGCACCTGTCATGTTTCCTGAGGTTCTACAATGCCCAGACAGTACAAACACCCCACAAATGACCCCATTTCGGAAAGTAGACACCCTAATGTATTCGCTGATGGGCATAGTGAGTTCATAGAACTTTTTATTTTTTGTCACAAGTTAGCGGAAAACTATTATTTTTTTTATTTTTTTTTTCTTACAAAGTCTCATATTCCACTAACTTGTGACAAAAAATAAAAACTTCCATGAACTCACTATGCCCATCACAAAATACCTTGCGGTGCCTTCTTTCCAAAATGGGGTCACTTGTCGGGTAGTTATACTGCCCTGGCATTCTAGGGGCCCAGATGTGTGAGAAGAAGTTTGCAATCAATATCTGTAAAAAATGACCGGTGAAATCCGAAAGGTGCACTTTGGAATATGTGCCCCTTTGCCCACCTAGGCTGCAAAAAAGTGTCACACATCTGGTATCGCCGTACTCAGGAGAAGTTGGGGAATATGTTTTGTGGTGTCATTTTACATATACCCATGCTGGGTGAGAGAAATATCTTGGCAAAGATATTTCTCACCCAGCATGGGTATATGTAAAATGACACCCCAAAACACATTGCCCAACTTCTCCTGAGTACGGCGATACCAGATGTGTGACACTTTTCTGCAGCCTAGGTGGGCAAAGGGGCACACATTCCAAAGAGCACCTTTAGGATTTCAACGGCCATTTTTTACAGATTTTGATTTCAAACTACTTCGCACACATTAGGGCCCCTAAATTGCCAGGGCAGTATAACTACCCCACAAGTGACCCCATTTTGGAAAGAAGACACCCCAAGGTATTCCGTGAGGGGCATGGCGAGTTCCTAGAATTTGTTAATTTTTTGTCACAGGTTAGTGGAATATAAGACTTTGTTAGAAAAAAAAAAAAAAATCAACATTTCCCGCTAACTTGTGAAAAAAAATAAAAAAATCTAGGAACTCACCATGCCCCTCACGGAATACCTTGGGGTGTCTTCTTTCCAAAATGGGGTCACTTGTGGGGTAGTTATACTGCCCTGGCATTCTAGGGGCCCTAATGCAAAGTAGTTTAAAATCAAAATGTGTAAAAAATGACCTGTGAAATCCTAAAGGTGCTCTTAGGAATGTGTGCCCCTTTGCCCACCTAGGCGGCAAAAAAGTGTCACACATGTGGTATCGCCGTACTCAGGAGAAGTTGGGGAATGTATTTTGGGGTGTCATTTTCCATATACTCATGCTGGCTGAGAGAAATATCTTAGCAAAAGACAACTTTTCCCATTTTTTTTATACAAAGTTGGCATTTGACCAAGATATTTATCTCACCCAGCATGGGTATATGTAAAATGACACCCCAAAACACATTCCCCAACTTCTCCTGAGTACGGCGATACCACATGTGTGACACTTTTTTGCAGCCTAGATGCGCAAAGCGTCCCAAATTCCTTTTAGGAGGGCATTTTTAGACATTTGGATCCCAGACTTCTTCTCACGCTTTCGGGTCCCTAAAAAGCCAGGGCAGTATAAATACCCCACATGTGACCCCATTTTGGAAAGAAGACACCCCAAGGTATTCCGTGAGGGGCATGGTGAGTTCCTAGAATTATTTTTTTTTTGGGCACAAGTTAGCGGAAATTGATTTTTTTTTTGTATTTTCTCACAAAGTCTCCCTTTCCGCTAACTTGGGACAAAAATTTCAATCTTTCATGGACTCAATATGCCCCTCACGGAATACCTTGGGGTGTCTTCTTTCCGAAATGGGGTCAAATGTGGGGTATTTATACTGCCCTGGCATTTTAGGGGCCCTAAAGCGTAAGAAGAAGTCTGAAAAAAATGTCTGAATGGAGCCTTACAGGGGGTGATCAATGACAGGGGGGTGATCAGGGAGTCTATATGGGGTGATTACCCCCACTGTCATTGATCGCCCCCCCTGTCATTGATCACCCCCCCTGTAAGGCTCCAGTCAGACGTCTGTGTGTTTTTTACGGATACATGGATCGGATCTGCAAAACGCATACGAACGTCTGAATGGAGCCTTACAGGGGGGTGATCAGGGAGTCTATATGGGTGATCACCCACCTGTAAGGCTCCATTCAGACGTCCGTATGTGTTTTGCGGATCCGATCCATGTATCAGTGGATCCGTAAAAATCATACGGACGTCTGAATGGAGCCTTACAGGGGGGTGATCAATGACAAAGGGGTGATCAATGACAGGGGGATGATCAGGAAGTCTATATGGGTGATCACCCCCTTGTCATTGATCACCCACCTGTAAGGCTCCATTCAGACGTCCGTATGTGTTTTGCGGATCCGATCCATGTATCAGTGGATCCGTAAAAATCATACGGACGTCTGAATGGAGCCTTACAGGGGGTTGATCAATGACAGGGGGGGTGATCAGGGAGTCTATATGGGTTGATCATGGGTGATCAGGGGTTCATAAGGGGTTAATAAGTGACGGGGGGGGGGGAGGGGTGTAGTGTAGTGGTGTTTTCTGGTACTTTACACAGCTACCTGTGTCCTCTGGTGGTCGATCCAAACAAAAGGGACCACCAGAGGACCAGGTAGCAGGTATATTAGACGCTGTTATCAAAATTGCATCTAATATACCTGTTAGGGGTTAAAAAAAATCACATCTCCAGCCTGCCAGTGAACGATCGCCGCTGGCAGGCTGGAGATCCACTCGCTTACCTTCCGATCCTGTGAACGCGCGCGCCTGTGTGCGCGCGTTCACAGGAAACCACGGCTCTCGCGAGATGACGCATATATGCGTGACTCTGCGCAGAGCTGCCACCTCCGGAACGCGAATCTGCGTTAGGCGGTCCGGAGGTGGTTAAGGTATCCCTTATATTTTTTGATCTTTTATAACAGATCATGGGTAAATTTTGAAATTCTTCTATGGCTGGGTATGCCTTCTTGATAAAGCTTTTTTTGTGGTGGTTTTGTTGTCCAATTTAGCCCTTTCTTGGTGTAGTAAAGAAACTGGATATCCTCTTGCTGTAAATTTTCGTGTCATATCATTGATTCTTGTCTCCCTGATGCTGATGCCTGAGACTATTCTGTCTACCCGTTGATATTGTGAGTATGGTAATGATTTATTTACCGCAGGTGGGTGATTACTTGTGAAATGCAGGAGATTATTTCTGTCTGTCCATCAGTAGAAGGGCACCCCGCTTGTCAGCATGTTTAAATTTTACACAATCATCGCTTAGCATAGAATTTAATGCATCTCTCTCCAATTGTGTCAGATTATGGGATCTAAACCATTTACCTTGTTTACAATAATGTAACAGTTGTGATACATTTCTCTGAACCAGTGATATAAATGTCTCCACCGGATGGTGTGTCTTGGGCGGCTGAAAATAACTTTTGATCCTTAAACTAAATTGTTGTAATGTTAACTGACTATGTTTAGACCCACTCTCCTTAGGAGATATTTCATCATTGGTGCAGAAGTGTGCTTTCAAACGTACATTACGGAAAAAACGTTGACAGTCCATTTCATGTTCAAAGGTGTCCAAATGTCCAGTTGGACTGAAGGATAAATCCCTTTGCAGTACTTGCAATTGGATGGGACTTAAAGGGAACCTGTCACCAGTTTTATGGTGTCCTAACTAAGGGCAGCATAAATAAGTGACTGATTCTTTTACCAAAATGCTGGGTCACTTTCTTTAATTAACCCAGTCAATCTGCCAACATCTTGTATTGAAAAGCTCCAGCTGATAACGAGGAGACATGAATATTCATGAGCTCCTGACTCTCCCCGGCCACCTGCTGCTGAATGACAGTTTGTTTCCATAGGAATCAGCAGCAGGTGGGCGGGGGAGTGGCTATAGCTCTGAATTAAATATACGCCGGACTCAATGACATCATGCCGGACTCGAATCAGCTCTATGGCATGTGGCATCTTTGTGTGTATATTATGAGGTAGTTTATGATTAATGATTGTATATAATTAGTTAGATTATAATCAAATATCCACATGACAGGTTCCCTTTAAGTTGTTAGAGGATATATTAAAGATTAAAGTCTCGTCTGTACCTCGGATCGCGTTGTCTTCGGGGCATTTATTCCTCCTATGATGGTGTCCTGCCCTTCTGGTGTTCTTTTTGCGTTGCGCGGTCTTCTCCCTAAAAAGGGGATGGAGGTCATGCGCCAGGATAATAATTGCTGCCAGAGCTAGAGGACTGGGAGTCTGTTCGCCGTGTGTACTGTCTGGACAACTGAATCGCGGTACTGAGTGAATCTTGCCATCTATAGATTATTTTTGTGAGATGATCCTCAGAATCTCTGGTAAATTTGTTACGCTTGGTTACTCTCTCTGTCTTTTCTGAGATCTGTGCAAGTTTTATCAATCTTGGATTTCAATGTGGCAAGATCCTCTGCCGTGAGTGAGTCTTGCAATTGTTGTTCAATAGAGTCAATCTTTGATTTAATATCTCTAATGGCACTTGTTGAGATATTTAATAGTGAGATTCATCAAATCATGCGAACGTTTGGTTCAGTATATTGGAAAACTGTTTGCAATAGTTAACCACTTCAACCCCCCTAGCTGAAACCCCCTTAATGACCAGGCCACTTTTTACACTTCTGCACTACACTACTTTCACCGTTTATTGCTCGGTCATGCAACTTACCACCCAAATGAATTTTACCTCCTTTTCTTCTCACTAATAGAGCTTTCATTTGGTGGTATTTCATTGCTGCTGACATTTTTTGTTATTAATCGAAATTTAACGATTTTTTTTGCAAAAAAATGAAATTTTTCACTTTCAGTTGTAAAATTTTGCAAAAAAAACTACATCCATATATAAATTTTTCGCTAAATTTATTGTTCTACATGTCTGATAAAAAAAAGAATGTTTGGGCAAAAAAAAAAAAAAAAGGTTTGGGTAAAAGTTATAGCGTTTACAAACTATGGTACAAAAATTTGAATTTCCGCTTTTTGAAGCAGCTCTGACTTTCTGAGCACCTGTCATGTTTCCTGAGGTTCTACAATGCCCAGACAGTAGAAAACCCCCACAAATGACCCCATTTCGGAAAAGTAGACACCCTAAGGTATTCGCTGATGGGCATAGTGAGTTCATAGAACTTTTTATTTTTTGTCACAAGTTAGCGGACAATGATGATTTTTTTTTTCTCTTACAAAGTCTCATATTCCACTAACTTGTGACAAAAAATAAAAACTTCCATGAACTCACTATGCCCATCACAAAATACATTGGGGTGTCTTCTTTCCAAAATGGGGTCACTTGTGGTAGTTATACTGCCCTGGCATTTTAGGGGCCCACATGCGTGAGAAGTAGTTTGCAATCAAAATCTGTAAAAAATGGCCTGTGAAATCCAAAAGGTGCTCTTTGGAATGTGTGCCCTTTTGCCCACCTAGGCTGCAATAAAGTGTCACACATCTGGTATCGCCGTACTCAGGAGAAGTTGGGGAATGTGTTTTGGGGTGTCTTTTTACATATACCCATGCTGGGTGAGAGAAATATCTTGGCTAAAGACAACTTTTCCCATTTTTTTTATACAAAGTTGGCATTTGACTGTAAAATATCGTCCAGCATTTCTCTATTTTTCAAGAAATGCTTTAGAAGGAGCCCAACAAAATGCGCAAAGTTCGTGATGAAAGATAAAAGTTAAAAGGGTTTAATTCGCATAAAAAGAAACAGTTACAAAGTTTAGGAAGAGAAAAATATAAAGTACAGCAGAAGAATCTCAAAAGATAACAAGCAAGCAATAAACCAATTTAGAATGAGTGAAGAAAAAGTGATTCCCTTAAAGTAACGTGTATGTGTGAATGTGTGTGTGGAGAGCACAGGTGTCTTGTCAATGAATGCTCTCCCAATGTCATGAGACAAAGCCTTTTTATAGGTTGACTCTCCATAGAGTTACATTGTATCCTAAATTTACCATTATAACAGACATATATGGTTAACAAGTAAAACCCCTTACATCATGGTTTTCTAAATTTCCTTATTTGTAAAGCTAATAATGATATGCTGAGTTAGGAGGATTCCTAACCTTTCCAAATACTATTGTCGTCTCAAGAACTGTCAAAATTGACACGTCACACAAGTGCTGACCTTTCATGGTCCTTAAAATACCCTATCCTACTAAAAAGTGTTAATATGTTATTTTACATTTCCCCCTGATTATGATTTTAAATCTAATTTTTCAATCATAACCTTCGCAATTATTCACCATTCGTATCACATTCATATCACATTCATTCATTGACTATGTTATAGCACTTGGTTGATTGATCAATTTTTGGTTCCGTATTCAATATAGAATTGGAATACTGAGTTCTTTTTAACATTTCTTTTAAAATGTTGTCTCCCTTATTAATTTCTTCCTTTATATTCCTATATGTTTTCCTAATCCTATACATAACAAAAACTTGATAGATAATACACAAAAATATAATAATAAATATAATAATAATAGGATGGGATAACGTATTCTCAACTGCTGTTTGTGTAGAAGATTTTGACCACATATTTACAGATTTCTTCAATTTTCCCCACCAAGACGTTCCAGACATGATATTCCATTCATGTTCTATTTCTGATAATTGTCCTTGTTTATGATTAAATGCAATTTCTGCTTCTTTTATTTGTTCACTTAATATTTTTAAAAAACCTTTATCCTTTTTAATTTCTTCTGTCCACTTATCCCACGGAAATGTTTCAATTTGAGTGAGATTAAATTGTACTGGAAGGGTTTTTAATTGATTTGTATTTATGGAAGAAATATTAAGTCTTCCTAAATTCATAGAAATAGCTTTCAAATCTCCTTCCAAACAATATAGACCTCTTGTCAAATTCTCGTAATGTATACAAGAAGAAAAGAATGCTACAACCTTTTCTTTCTCAGACATCACTTGTACACAAACTTTGTTTGGACCAACTTGAGTTACCAAATCATGAATTGAGTATACATTCTCAATTCGTGCATGGCAAGAAGTTTGATTATGGAAACAAGAATGATAAATCGCCTTATCTTGCTCCGGTAAACAGATTATTTTAGAAACAAAGTGTAGACATGAAGAAAGATCCAATTGTTCTATATGAGAACCATTATATGCAAATTCTGTATATTGCAATTGATAATAAATCAACTGTGTTTCACTCACAGGAATTCCTAAAACTATTATTGGAACGACCATTTGTTCTCTTCCAGCTACTGGAATCAATGAGGTCGCTGTACATGTGTTCTCATTACATCCTAACCACTTATTTACCCATAAATCTATGTGTCTCATACTGTAATTATATTCCATAGGTAGATTTTCCAATAAACCAAGTGGAGTAATTCCACTTTGTAAAGCCTGAGCCATTATTTTTAAATTTGTAGAATATTCTATTTGGATTTCCATACATGCCCTGGCTACTTCTGACTCTTGTTCACTTTGGATCAAACCTAAAGTAACATCTTGAAGATGTGAAACAGAAGATCCTAAAACAACTACAGAATTAACAATCATTTTCTCTAAAAGTTGGTTTAGACTTTTCTGTACTTTAATTCCTTTCTTTTCCAGATAACCTATGGTTTTTAAATCTGATTGTAATGAATTTACATTCATTGTATTTACCAAGCTTCCAAAGGTACCTATTCCTCCTAAAATACCTTCTACTATACCTCTTTTAGTTCTGGTTTGCTTGGAAACACTCCTTTTAAACCATTTTTCTAAACCTACCTCCATATTAGCAAGATGCTTTCCACATTTAGGATATTTTGATGATATTTTCCAGTCTGATATGTTAAATGTCCACATTATGGTGACATATTTACCATTCCTCAAAAGAGGCTTGGACTGGAAATGGTTAATCTGGAAAGGACTAGATGATTCAAATTTGACTTTGGTACAAATATTTTCTGTAGGTGACCATACAGTAACATTTACAGTTTCACATTGTTTATGGTTGTTTAGAGTAAATATGCAACACTGATAAATTCCTGAATCTTTAGGAGATGGATGATCTTGATAAAATATAAACTTTTTATCAAACCATTTCACATTTCCAAATTGACCTCTATGAATTACATTAGTTGGACCATTTGATAAACTACCTAAAAATACCTCTCCTTTAGTCCATGTTATCACAGATTCGGATGGAATCTCTAATCTTGTGCTGCATGTTAAATATAATGGATTAGTTTCTTCCTGAATATTTACCCATGTTGGAGAAACTTGAAGTTCGGGATTAATAACATTTGTTCCTATGAAGTTAATGGTTATGTTAACTCCAACAGGTTCCCTAATTATTTGGAATCTCCAATTTTTCACCCAATCTTCATCAATTTTTCCTGTTATGGGAAAAATTGATGGATCCATTATTTTTACATAGTTCTGGGTTTGAAACCAAATTTCCTCTCGAGATTTTCCCACTTTTCCTAATGCTATCTTATCATTTGTGAGGTCTCCAGACCATGTAGCTGACTCATTTCCTTTTATCACAATACTCCAGTATAATACATCTATTGATGTACATTCCCATGAACCAGTTCTATTGTTATGTATGAATGTTCCTTGTAATTGTGTGAACTTTGGTTTGGGTCCTGCTGTTGCATGTAATTCAATGTGTGTATCATGTCTGAAGTGCATTTCAATACAACAGCTAGCACCAAAACCCATACAAAGACTTCCAGAAATGTCTCTGGAATTGTCCTGAAATTGTTCTTCCAGAAAATCCTCAAGACTAAATCCTCTTCTTCTTCGTGCAAGGATTGAAGTCTCTTTGTCATGATTACTCTTGTCATCATCAAGGAATTCTGTGAACGTAACAGTTGTAAATATCATCATCAACAATGACATTCCCATCATGAAACAGCTTTTCTGAAGACATTCTTGTTTGTTGTGGATTGTGTATAACGTGAAGAGTTTCATTCCCTGTGAAGAAAAGCAGTATCATTATTTTGGTACATACAATTTACACTGATCAACATGTACCCACAGTTTTTGTTGTCTGCGAGTATTCTTTGAAGCATTTGGTGCTCTTTGAACCAAAATCATTACTTGTCCCATAGTGTCAATTATTTCGAAGGGACCTTCCCAATTGCTTTCCCAAGGTCCACTCTTCCTGAAGGTCTTAATCATTACAAAAGCACCTTTTACAAATTTAGAAGAGTGAGGTGGTATCATGCGTTGCATTATAGATGCAGCATATGGAAGAATTGTACTTAAATTCTCCTGCAATAACTGTAACCACCTGGACCTTGCTATCGCATCTTTTTGAGGTGTAGACAAGAATGGTTCGTTTGGGAATATTAATGGCATTGTTCTTCCCGTCATTAATTCAAATGGAGTATACTGTGTTGTAGAGGAAATGGTTCCTCTTATACTCATAAGAACAAAGGGTACTGCATCAACCCATGTATTTCCTTTGTCTAATAACATTTTTGCAATTCTTGTCTTAATTGTTCGATTCATTCTTTCCACAATGCCTGCAGATTGTGGGTGATACGATACATGGAACTTTTGTTGTACTCCTAGAATAGCACAAACTGTTTGCATGATTTTACCTGTAAAATGACTTCCTCTGTCAGATGTAATCATTCTTGGGATCCCCCAAGTACAAAACACATGATTCATCAATGCCCTTGCTGTAGACAGAGCATCATCCTTCCTGACAGGTAAGATCTCTACCCATTTTGAAAATACATCCACCACCACTAATGCATACCTGAGTCCATGTTTACCTGAAGGTAGAGGACCTATGTAGTCTATCTGTAATGTAGACCAAGGACCATCTGCAGGTGCAATTCGTAAAAGTGGAGGCTTTTGTCCTTTAGGTCGCGGGTTGACTTGAGCACAAATGAGACATGACTGAACAACATCTTGGACAATCTTCTCCATTTTGTCCCAGTAAAATTTCTCTTTGAGAATTCCTAACAATTTTTCCTGACCCAAATGACCTAAACTTTCATGATTGTACTTGGTGAATTCCATTTGTAAATGTTTTGGGACAACAGGACGCAATTCCCCCTGACAGTCATGACACAAAACCCCGTTTTCACAAACAAAGGGAGGTTTTGGATCAACCTGAGAAGCTGCAAGGGACGAATCCTTCGCTTGTTCTTCTGCAAAAGAAGGCAAATGCGTGTCTGTTTTCCTCACTGGTAAAGCTTTCAAAGATTCAGTTTCTCCCTTCAACTCTCCTGTCATAGCTGCTTCCTTCGCCAATGTGTCTACAGTGTTGTTTCCAATAACTAGCTCATGTTTGCCTTTCTTATGTGCGGGAACTTTGACTATAGCATACCCATTTGGATTTTTAGTAGCTAACTTGAATACTTGCTTGAGTGTATCACTATGAACCAGGACCTTGTTAGAGGAATCTACAAAACCTCTCTTCTCCCACACTGGTAAATAGTCTGTCAGTGATCTCACGAAATATGAGCTGTCACTATAAATAACCAAGGGACTCTTGTTTTCTTTCTCATCAATTGTCAGTACTGTCTTGACAGCTTCTAACTCTGCTCTCTGAGCTGAATAGTGTCCTGGCAGTCTATGCTGGACTGCATATCCTCTTTCAGGATACAGGATAGCATAACCTGTATAGTACTGTCCCCCTGAACAGTATCTTGAACCATCAACAAATACTGGTTCATCACTGTTCTCTGCATCTCTCCTAAACAAGCTAGGATATGATTCATAAAATGTTTCTGAACATTCATGAGTTTTCCCTTCATACTGCATTAATTGAGGAAGTACATACTTGGCTTTGTGATCAATCTCAATTTGTTTTGATGATAAGGTTTTTCTCAAGGAGAAGTTTTAGTGTGGAGTGAGGAGTCTGCAGAATGATTTTGTTAAATCCAACAATGTGTTCTGTTGCCTTAACAGCAAAATAAACACCCACCAAATGTTTTGCACAAGTTTCAAACCCTTTTTCCACAGGTGTGAGAAGCTTAGAGAAATAGCCCAAAATCCGCCATTCTCCCCCTTGCAACTGTAAGAGTACAGCTGACACAGCCGTGTCCGAGGTATGAACCTGCAAAGCAAACGGTGCCAGAGGCATAACCGTTGATAATGCTGGAGAGGTTTGCATATTTCGCTTTAAAAGTTCAAATGCCTTCTGTTGTTCCTCTTCCCATGGTCCAAAAGAGTCATCATCATTATTTTTCAAGAGATCATAAAGAGGCTTAGCTTTTTCTGCAAACCCTTCTATGAATTCTCTGGAAAAGTTTACCAGACCCAAGAAATGTCTTAGAGCCTTGTGTGATGTTGGAATGGGAAGAAAAGCAATAGCTTCAATCCTTTCTTGAAGAGGCTGTCTCTTTCCTGGACTGATTAACACTCCAAGATATCTCACTTCATTCCGTAATAATTTGACTTTTTGAGTATTCAATTTCAAACCTGCTTCATGCAACAATGAAAACAATTCTGCTAAGAGAGATAAATGCAACTCCCTATCCTCAGTGGCTAAAAGAATATCATCAACATATTGCAACAGACAATCGGGTCTTGAAAATTTGGACAATACTTTTGCAACTGCCTGATGAAATATGCTAGGTGATAAATGCGCTCCTTGAGGTAATCTGCAAAATACATATTGCTCATCCATGAGAGTAAATGCAAATTTGTATTGACAACTTTTTGCTAGAGGAATGCTGAAAAAACCATTACTGATGTCTAAAACAGAGAAAAACTTTGCCTTAGCATTCAGTCGTGCCATCATATCATGAGTATTTGCAACAATGGGTGCCACATTTGGGGTATACTTATTCAGCAATCTTAGGTCCAATAACATTCGGTATGAACCATCAGGCTTCACAGTACACCACAAAGGATTGTTCGTTACTGAATTAGCTTTTCTAATTACACCCTGATCAAGCAGTTCCTGTATGATTTTAGACATGGGACCAATTGATTCAGGTGGCAATTTGTACTGCTTTTGGGGAGGAGGATCTCTCCCCTCGACATTCACAAGTACATCTTTCATTGTGCCCACCTCATTCCTGAATTGTGCCCACAAAGAAGGAGTACATTGTACAATTCCTTTTAAAACTTCATCATCACCAGTGTCTGGCCACAAATGTTCTGAAGAAACAACTTCAGTTAAGCAAACAGTCCCAATCTGACTGTATTCAGTGGGATCAATGACTACAGGTTTAGATCCATCAACATCTTTCCAGATCACCTTATTCCCTAAGTCAATGACCCAACCCCATTTCTTCATGATGTCAGTTCCTATGATGTTTTCAGAGTTAGTACTATGCCAAATGTCAATTTCAGTTTTCAGATAGCCAGGTATTTCCAAACCCACATTCTGAGCTAAAATTGCTTTAGTACCGCTCTTTCCACTAAAACCAACAATTGTACAAACAGGTGCATTTGGAGTTAGAGGCAGGTCCTGATTAGTCACGCTTAATTGAGCTCCTGTGTCAATGAGAAATGTCACCTCTTTGCCCTGTAAAGATCCCTTTACAAAAGGTCTCCCACACTCATCTAATGAAACGGGAGCTACTAGTTCCAAAGGACGAGAGGTCAGAGTTCGTCCTAGTCATGGGGAAGGTAACAAACCAGTTGTCTCCTCAATCTTATCACCATAGGATTTCCCCTTGTACATTGTGTTATTTAATGTTAATTCTCTAATTTGTCGTATTAGAGGTGCATACGGTGACTGTGACTGATCCTGCTCTGGAGAAGGAGCTGTCGGCACAAAACCATTTTCTTTCCCTGAATTTTGTGTCTCACTAATGATTTTCCTGTAACGTAGGCTTTCCTAGTGCTAACTCCCTGGAGACTGGATCAAGATATTTGAACCGTTTTACAAATGACTTTATCATTGCAGTGGGTTCAGAATCATCCTCAATTTCCATGACCATTCTATAAGCTTGTTCAAATTTTATCAAGAATGCAAATGGATCATCCTGTAAAGTTGGCTTTAACATGTCAAGGATTTCAAATGTAGGAGTAGATTCTCCAGTAGTAAATAAAAGTAGTTGCCTCAATCGATCTGCTGGGGAACTATGTATTATTTCGCGCTCATCATTTACTCTTGGTGTGGTCTCTAATCTCCTTGCCATATGTGAGGGAAGCCATACTTTAAATACTTTGTTTTTCTGTTCATTATTTAGATTGAACTTATCAGTATTAGATTCAAAGATATCAGCATTGTGAAATGCATCCATCTTATCAGTATAAGCTGGGATATCTTTACAAATTTTTATTAACTGATCATGTATTTTTAAATTTAACCTGGCTGCCCTGTCATGTAATTTCCTCCTCCTGACTTCCTCAGCCTCTATGTCTTCATTTACATCAGCTGGACTAGTGTCTGGAATGTAGGACGCACCCGTATCTATGCCACTTTTTGTAACGATAGAAACTTTTTTCGTACGATGGCATAATCTTGATATGAGCTGTGTCCTAGTTTCCATCTGATCTTCCAGATCTTCAATGTGTTGTGCCAAAATTTGACACTTTGGACAATCATTAAAATCATCCTCTTCTATGTGTTCCTGTGTGTCTGTATCATGTGTGTCTTTATTATTCACACATATACTATGTGTCTGAGTCTGTGGCTGCCTGTCTTCAAGAACTAATGTATTGAATATTTTCACCATATGTAATACATTCCTGAGCTTCTTCTGCAATTTATCCATACACAACAACTTTTTGTCAATTCTTATGTTTTCTTCTTCACATTGACTATATAAACTTGCCCATAATTGTGCATTAGTATGACTACTTACAACTTTAAACTCCAATTTACTTTTATCTGAATAAGAATTAAGAAATTCCATTACTTACTCAGGTACCGTGTAATGATGTCCCCTTCTTACGTCTTCTTCCCACAGTCAATGGAAGGATCTCTGTGTAGTAAATTCTTTCCTCAAAGACCTTCGTCTGTATTACGTCTGGGAAGTGACACTTGCAACAGATGTGTGGCTCACGTCTTCTTCTATAGGTTCGTTGTTGTTGTTTTCCTGAAGCTTGTAATAATAATAATCTCTCTCTTGGGCCCACCTCTTTACAAACTGAAGGAATGCAACAAAAATCCGCTGGCTCGCCAATGTAAAATATCGTCCAGCATTTCTCTATTTTTCAAGAAATGCTTTAGAAGGAGCCCAACAAAATGCGCAAAGTTCGTGATGAAAGATAAAAGTTAAAAGGGTTTAATTCGCATAAAAAGAAACAGTTACAAAGTTTAGGAAGAGAAAAATATAAAGTACAGCAGAAGAATCTCAAAAGATAACAAGCAAGCAATAAACCAATTTAGAATGAGTGAAGAAAAAGTGATTCCCTTAAAGTAACGTGTATGTGTGAATGTGTGTGTGGAGAGCACAGGTGTCTTGTCAATGAATGCTCTCCCAATGTCATGAGACAAAGCCTTTTTATAGGTTGACTCTCCATAGAGTTACATTGTATCCTAAATTTACCATTATAACAGACATATATGGTTAACAAGTAAAACCCCTTACATCATGGTTTTCTAAATTTCCTTATTTGTAAAGCTAATAATGATATGCTGAGTTAGGAGGATTCCTAACCTTTCCAAATACTATTGTCGTCTCAAGAACTGTCAAAATTGACACGTCACACAAGTGCTGACCTTTCATGGTCCTTAAAATACCCTATCCTACTAAAAAGTGTTAATATGTTATTTTACATTGACCAAGATATTTATCTCACCCAGCATGGGTATATGTAAAATGACACCCCAAAGCACATTCCCCAACTTCTCCTGAGTACGGCGATACCACATGTGTGACACTTTTTTGCAGCCTAGATGCGCAAAGGTGGCCAAATTCCTTTTAGGAGGGCATTTTTAGACATTTGGATCCCAGACTTCTTCTCACGCTTTAGGGCCCCTAAAAAGCCAGGGCAGTATAAATACCCCACATGTGACCCCACTTTGGAAAGAAGACACCCCAAGGTATCCAATGAGGGGCCTGGCAAGTTCAAAGAAATTTTATTTTTTTCGCATAAGTTAGCGGAAATTGATTTTTTTTTGTTTTTTCTCACAAAGTCTCACTTTCCGCTAACTTAGGACAAAAATTTCAATCTTTCATGGACTCAATATGCCCCTCAGCAAATACCTTGGGGTGTCTTCTTTCCAAAATGGGGTCAGTTGTGGGGTGTTTGTACTGCCCTGGCATTTGAGGGTCTCCGCAATCATTACATGTATGGCCAGCATTAGGAGTTTCTGCTATTCTCCTTATATTGAGCATACAGGTAATGAGTTTTTTTTTTCCGTTCAGCCTCTGGGCTGAAAGAAAAAAATGAACGGCACAGATTTCTTCATTCGCATCGATCAATGTGGATGAAAAAATCTCTGCCAAAAAAAAAAAATGGAGGGGAAAGGCGTCTGCCAGGACATAGGAGCTCCGCCCTACATCCATACCCACTTAGCTCGTATGCCCTGGCAAACCAGATTTCTCCATTCGCATCAATCGATGTGGATGAATAAATCATTGCCGGGATTTTTTTTTTTATATATATATACATACAAAGTGCTTGCCAAAGCATAGGAACGCCGCCTCCTCCTCAGCTCGTATGCTTCGGCAAACGTATCTGTTACTGCAGAGTAGAAATCTCGTCTTGCAGCGCCGCATACACCGACTTGCGTGTAATCTGACAGCAGCGCAATGCTTCTGTCAGAATGCACATCGGTGCTGCAGCTAGTAGATCGGTTGGTCCACCTGGAAGGTAAAAAGACAAAAAAAAGAAAAAAACAGGCCACAACGCAATAATTTTATTAACTTTGGAACAGAACATGTAACTTTAACTTTTGGAACTAAACATTAACCTGTTTGCTTACCTGTTTTTTTTTTTGTTTTTTTTTTTTTGTTTTTTTACCTTTATAGAACAAACCTCTCCTTCCCCATGGGTCAATGTGCAAAGCGCAAATCGCCCAAAGATGTGGCGAAGTGCGTTATGCACTTTGTCCCATGTGAAAGGAGACGTTTGCAGCAGCAGTGAGTGAATGGGCCCTAATAGCCCTGTGTGCCTATCCTGGTGAGATGATCCCTATGCTAATAGTGTACCTGTGAGTGGTACTTCCGGAAACACTCTCCAAAGCATAGGGCAGGGTGGTCCGGACAGTCAGGACAGAAATACCGGGTGTCACGCCTTATTCCACTCCTGCTACAGACACGACATCTTTTTCGGGGTGACTGTTGGGTTGAGGTACCAGGAACGACATTGGGGAAATGTCGCTCGTGTAGACGGCTAACTACACTGGTGGTTGGGGCCACGGAACCTCCTGGATACAGGAGGTTCTCGATGATCTCTTCCTGAAATTTGAGGAAGGATCCAGTTCTCCCAGCCTTACTGTAGAGAACAAAACTATTGTACAGAGCCAATTGAATTAAATATACAGACACCTTCTTATACCAGCGTCTGGTGCGTCGGGAAACTAAATACGGAGCCAACATCTGGTCATTGAAGTCGACCCCTCCCATGTGGAGGTTATAGTCGTGGACTGAGAGGGGCTTTTCAATGACACGGGTTGCTCGCTCAATTTGTATTGTCGTGTCTGCGTGAATGGAGGAGAGCATGTAAACGTCACGCTTGTCTCTCCATTTCACCGCGAGCAGTTCTTCGTTACACAGTGCGGCCCTCTGCCCCCTTGCAAGACGGGTGGTAACGAGCCGTTGGGGGAAGCCCGCGCGACTAGTTCGCGCGGTACCACAGGCGCCAATCCGTTCTAGAAACAAATGCCTAAAGAGGGCCACACTTGTGTAAAAATTGTCCACATAAAGATGGTACCCCTTGCCGAATAAGGGTGACACCAAGTCCCAAACTGTCTTCCCACTGCTCCCCAGGTAGTCAGGGCAACCGACCGGCTCCAGGGTCTGATCTTTTCCCTCATAGACCCGAAATTTGTGGGTATAGCCTGTGGCCCTTTCACAGAGCTTATACAATTTGACCCCATACCGGGCGCGCTTGCTTGGGATGTATTGCTTGAAGCCAAGGCGCCCGGTAAAATGTATCAGGGACTCGTCTATGCAGATGTTTTGCTCTGGGGTATAAATATCTGCAAATTTCTGGTTGAAATGGTCTATGAGGGGCCGAATTTTGTGGAGCCGGTCAAAAGCAGGGTGGCCCCTGGGACGGGAGGCGGTGTTGTCACTAAAGTGCAGGAACCGCAGGATGGCCTCAAAACGTGCCCTGGACATGGCAGCAGAGAACATGGGCATGTGATGAATCGGGTTCGTGGACCAATATGACTGCAATTCATGTTTTTTTGTCAGGCCCATGTTGAGGAGGAGGCCCAGAAAAGTTTTAAGTTCGGAAACTTGGACTGGTTTCCACCGGAAAGGCTGGGCATAAAAGCTTCCCGGGTTAGCGGTGATAAATTGTGTGGCATACCTGTTTGTTTCGGCCACAACTATGTCTAAAAGCTCCGCAGTCAAGAACAGCTCAAAAAATCCCAGGGCCGAACCGATCTGAGCCGTCTCAACCCGAACTCCAGACTGGGCAGTGAAAGGGAAAACTACAGGTGCGGCTGAAGTTGGGGACTGCCAATCAGGGTTTGCCAGCACCTCTGGGATTCTAGGGGCTCTACGGGCACGTCTTTGCGGTGGCTGTGACGGGGTCACTACTGCACGTGCCACCGTACCAGCTTCAACTGCCCTTCTGGTGCTCGCTACTTCACCAGGTTGTACGGCAGTGCTGATACTAGGTCCAGGGAGGGCTGGGCTGCTGGTGTATGCCTCACCACGTAATCCGACAGCACCAGCCCCACTCTGCTGCTCTTGAAGCGGATCCTGCGCAACCTGCGGTCTAGCGACACGGGGCCGGGTACGCCTGGTTCTATCAGGGACCTCAGCCTCCTCGTCCGAACTTTGGGTCAGAGAGCCACTGCTTTCTACAGGTTCGTATTCTGACCCGCTGGATTCATCAGATGAGGGTTCCCACTCCTCATCCGACTGGGTCAGAAGCCTGTAGGCCTCTTCAGAAGAATACCCCCTGTTTGACATGTGGGCAACTAAATTTAGGGGTATTCCCTGAGACTACCCAAGAAAAAAAAAGCAAGCCTGTCTTACAAAGGGGAGGCTAGCGAAGTACCGGAGGCCGCTGCGGTTGATAAAAAATATCAAAACTGATTTTTTTATCGCCGCAGTGCGTGTAAAGTGAATGTGCAGTGATCAAAAAAAAATTTTTTTTTTGTCACTGCGGTGGGGCGGGTGTGGGCGAACGCACGTGTGGGCGACCGATCAGGCCTGATCGGGCAAACACTGCGTTTTGGGTGGAGGGCGAGCTAAAGTGACACTAGTACTATTATAGATCTGACCGTGATCAGTTTTGATCACTTTCAGATACTATAAAAGTACAAATGCTGATTAGCGATACGCTAATCAGCGAATAACGGACTGCGGTGCGGTGGGCTGGGCGCTAACTGATCGCTAACTACCTAACCAAGGGACCTAAACTATACCTAAAACCTAACGGTCAATAACAGTGAAAAAAAAAAGTGACAGTTTGCACTGATCACTTTTTTCTTTTCACTTGTGATTGACAGGGGTGATCAAAGAGGTGATCAAAGGGTTAATTGGGGTTCAGGGGGGTGATCAGGGGCTATAGTGTAGTGTTTGGTGTACTCACTGTGAAGCCTGCTCCTCTGCTGGATCCAACCGACGAAAAGAACCAGCAGAGGAGCAGGCAGCCATATAACAGATCATATTTACAAATATGATCTGCTATCTGGCACTTTGATTGGATTTTTAAAAAATCAGCAACCTGCCAGCCACGATCATTGGCTGGCAGGTTGCTGACGAAATACTTCTCGAAGAAATGCCGGCGCGAACTGCGCACGCGCGGGCGCATACTCGCGTCATCTCGCGTCTCGCGAGATGACGCGTATATGCGTGTCTGTGCGCCAGCCTGCCACCTCCGGAACGCACATGTGCGTTAGGCGGTCCGGAGGTGGTTAATATATCATCTAACAACTTAAGTCCCATCAAATTGCAAGTATTGAAAAAAGATTTATCCTTGAGTCCTGCTGGACATTTGGACACCTTTGAACTTGAAATGGACTGTAAAAGTTTTTTTCGTAATGCACTCCTATGGAAAAAAAAATGCCCCAAAAATTCCTATGGAAAAAAAAAACGCTAGTGTTTAAGTACCCTAAGGAGGGTGGGTCTGAACATAGGGTATTTTCACACTTGCGTTTTTTTCTTTTCCGGCATAGAGTTTCATCACAGGGCTCTATACCGGAAAATAACTGATCACCCGGTCACTGCGTCTGCGCTGTGCAATTTACTGTCACACCCGATATGAGTGGTATTTTCAGTATTTTCAGCTTAATCCCTGTTACGTCCCCAATCTGGGGTACATTTATTGAATAGATTTTTCGAACGGGGAGATGGTTAAGATTTTTTTTTATCTGCAAGGTATTTGTAAGTGAGTGACACCCTGTGATACGTTCAGGATGCATCAGGATCTCTTCACTTCAGTTGTATTGACTGTTCAGGCAAAAGATAAAACCGTATCATGCTACGGTTTTGTCTCCGGCCCAAAAAACTGAAGACTTTCCAGAATGCCATTTTTTCCCATAGGATTGTATTAGTGCCGGATCCGGCATTCGGAATGCCGGATCCGTCCTTCCGGTCTGTGCATGCGCAGACCGGTAAAAATGTGAAAAAAATACAAGACGGATCCATCTGTCCACATGACAAGCAGACAGACAGATCCGTTCTTGCAATACATTTGCGAGATGGATCCGCATCCGGATGCATCTCGCAAATGCTTTCAGTCACATCCAGATCGGCGGATCCGGCAGGCAGTTTTGACAACGGAACTGCCTGCCGGATCACACTGCCGCAGGTGTGAAAGTAGCCATAGTCAGTTACCATTACAACAATTTAATTTAAAGGGAACCTGTCACCTGGATTTTGTGTACAGAGCTGAGGACATGGGTTGCTAGATGGCCGCTAGCACATCCGCAATACCCAGTCCACATAGCTCTGTGTGCTTTTATTGTATAAAAAAAATATTTTATACAAATTAACCTGAGATGAGTCAGAGCTTGAAAATATGACTCTTCTCTGGTCACACCAGTAAGATATGACTCTTATGTTAATTTTGCATATGTATCAAATCAGGGTTTTTTGACGCAATAAAAGCACACAGAGCTATGGGGACTGGGTATTGCAAATGTAGTAGCGGCCATCTAGCAACCCATGTCCTCAGCTCTATACCCAAAATCCTGGTGACAGGTTCCCTTTAAGGATCAAGAGTTATTTTCAGCCGCCCAAGACACACCATCCGGTGGAGACATTTGTATCACTAGTTCAGAGAGATGCATCACAACTGTTACATTATTGTAAACAAGGTAAATGGTTTAGATCCCATAATCTGACACAATTGGAGAGAGATGCATTAAATTCTATGCTAAGCGATGATTGTGTAATATTTAAACATGCTGACAAGCGGGGTGCCCTTCTACTGATGGACAAGGATTATTATATGTCTGAAATTTTAAACCAACTAGCGGATATAGATACTTACCAACCTTTGGAACAGGATCTTTTTTTTTGCGGTTAAAAAGAAGCTTATTGAAATTGTAAATTAGTTTAAGGATAAGGGAACTATTGATGTTAAATTGGGCAACTTTTCAATTAATCAACATCCGATCACCCCGGTATTTTATTCCTTACCTAAAATCATAAGTCGATCACAAACCCTCCGGGATGCCCTATAGTGGCGTCTACGATTCTATCTTATCTCCACCAGCCAGCCTTTTGGAGATAGTCCTTACTTTATTAACTAAAAATACACCTTCTTTCCTGTTAGACACTGATCATTTTCTCAGAGAGATTAAAAATCTTTTAATACAAGGTGACAACCTGCTAGTGGCGTTTGCTGTATGCAGTTTGTATACCTCGATTGAGAATATAAAACGTCTGCAGGCGGTAGAATGGTTGCTTGAATCCTCTTCCTATACTGCTCAAGAAAAAAAAAAATTCATGCGACTTTGGGGGATTGTTTTGAAAGAAAATAATTTTTAGTTTCAGGACACGTTTTTTTTCAGCAACGGCTCGGGACCATGATGGGTTTGAATGCCGCACTGCAATATGCAAATTGTTATATGGCCTGGTTTGAAAATGAATTCATTTATAGGAACCCACTCTTTACAAAACACTGTATTTTATGGCGTAGTTTCATCGATTAGATTTTTTGCGTGTGGTGGGGCGGCATTAATCCTTACAGTATTTTTCCATCTACCTAAATTCTATATGGAAGGAACTCCAGTTCACCATACACTGGGATGACAAAAAGATTAATTTCTCGCTGGCATATTATTGGGGGACACAGGACCGTGGGTATAGCTGCTGCCACTAGGAGGCGACACTAGGCGGAAAAGTGTTAGCTCCTCCCCTGCCGGCTAATACTTTTAATACTCTCTCTGGCCCGGAAGGTGGACAAGGGTACCCTAGCTCCCCAGCCCCCCACCAGCCAAAGGGTCACCTGGATCCGACAAGACCCTCCCGCCATACCAGACTCCTGCCACTTCAGGTGCCAGCTGCTGAAGAGGTGACCCTGCTGCTCCACTGAGGGAGGGTGAAGAGAAGATGGTGTGAGTAATCAGGAATAGGTGAGTATTTTACCCCCCCCCCCCCCTTCTCACTTCGGGTCTCGACCACTCTACTCAGACCACAGGGAAGCCCTTCTAAAGGCTCCATCTTTTCCCCTTGTACCACCTTTAGTTCTGGCCGGCCGATTCGGATCCAGTCAGACAACGCCACGGCGGTGGCTTGCATCAACCACCAAGGCGGGACCCGCAGTCAAGCGGTGATGGAGGAGTCGGCCAAAATCCTGCAGTGGAGACTCATGTACCAGCTCTATCGGTGGTCTACATTTCAGGAGTGCAGAATTGGACGGCAGATTTCCTCAGTTGGACGACAGTGGACCCGGGAGAGTTGTCTCTGCACCTGGAGGTGTTCGACTCCATTTGTCTCCGTTGGGGCCAACCGGAGGTGGACTTGATGGCATCCAGGCTCAACAACAAACTCCCTTTCTTCTTCTCTCGAACAAGAGAACCTCGGGCGTGCGCCATAGACGCACTGGGGGCACCATGGGACGGTTTCTCTCTACTGTCTGTATTTCCTCCTCTTCGCCTCCTGCGCAGAATCAGGATGCCCTCCAGGGCATCCAGGCGATTCTCATCGCTCCGGACTGGCCCCGTCGCACACCGATTTATTATAGAACTTTGAGGTCTTTTCTGCGCAGAACGTAGCCTCCCTCCACTGTGCTTTTCACTTCCGACTATCCTTTCCTTTCTGCAATTGTGTCTCAACTTGGGTCCTGCTCTTAGTTCCTTAAAGGGACATGTGTCGGCGCTGTCAATTTTTTCCAGTGTCCTTTGGCAGAACAGGCCCCGGTTAAGATCTTTCCACAAGGGGTGGCTCGCCGTCCCTCCCTATCGACCCCCCTTTGCCCTCTTGGGACTTGAACCTAGTCCTTGTTTCCCTCCAGTTCCCCTCAGTCTTCTTTCCTGGAAGGTTGAATTCCTGGTGGCAATCACATCCATCAGGCGCGTTTCGGAATTGGATGTGCTTTCTTGTAAGGAACCCTTACTCTGCACCAAGATAAGGCTGTGCTCCGCCCAGTACCTTCTTTTCAGCCGAAGGTAGTCTCTGCCTTCCATGTCAACGAAGACATTGTTCTCCCTTTGTTCTGCCCCTCTCCCTCACATCCTAGGGAGCGAGCTTTCCATCAGCTGGATGTGGTTCGGGCTCTGAGGATTTACTTATCCTTTTTTAGTTCTTTCCGCCGTACAGACTCTGTTCGTTGTTCCCAAATGTCCTCGCAAAGGCTTGGCAGCCACCATAGTGACGATTGCCAGGTGGATTCGTTTGGCAATTGCTGAGGCATACCGCTCCCCGTGCGAGGCACCACCCCTCGGTTTCACGGCCCACTTGACTAGGGCGGTGGGCGCTTCTTGGGCTAATTTCCACCATGCTTCCGCTTCACAGTTGTGCAAGGCAGCGACCTGGTCTTCCTTGCACACGTTCACCAAGTTTTACCAGGTGCATACTTTTGCATCAGCGGACGCTGCTTTGGGCCACAAGGTCTTGCAGGCAGCAGTGCCATAAGCTTCCGCAAGGATGTTTTCCATGGCCGTGTGGTTCTTCCCTCCCCGTGGACTGCTTTGGAACGTCCCACAGTCCTGTGTCCCCCAATGATACAAGCAAGAAAATGAGATTTTTGGGTAAAATCTCTTTTTCGCTTAGTTCATTTGGGTACACAGCTCCCACCCATTGATTTCTATTATTGCCGCAGGTGATGGCGGTTGGTTTGCCGCTAAGGTCCTCAGTTCTGGTTTGGTCCTACTGGCATTAGTTGGGTTATGGTTTGTTTCCTGTATGTTTTTCTCCTACTCCTACTGCTTGGGCACAAACTGATATACGGTACTCTCTCCGGGCTGGAGGGGGCATAGCCGGCAGGGGAGGAGCTTACACTTTTCAGCCTAGTGTCGCCTCCTAGTGGCAGCAGCAGCTATACCCACGGTCCTGTGTCCCCCAATGAACTAAGCGAGAGACTCCACAAAAATCTAATTTTTCTTGACACATGGGTCATTAAGGGTGACAAGGGTCAGACACAAACTGATATATATATTAAAAGTTCTGACAGAAATAATCTCCTGCATTTCACAAGTAATCACCCACCTGCGGTAAAGAAATCATTACCGTACTCGCAATATCAACGGGTAGACAGAATAGTCTTAGGCATTACCGTCAGGGAGACAAGAATCAATGATATGACACGAAAATTTACAGCAAGAGGATATCCAGATTCTTTACTACACCAAGAAAGGATTAAATTGGACAACAAAACCACCACAAAAAAAGTTACGGATCCCATTTATAGTCAAATACCACCCATGGGTTAATAAATGCAGATCCATTATACATAAACGCTGGGGCATTATCAAGAAGGCATACCCAGCCATAGAAGAATTTCAAAATTTACCCATGATCTGTTATATAAAAAAAAATATACCATAATTAAAGCAGACATTGGAAGTAACAAAACCTTGGCACGACAGATGACACTACGCCAAAAAGAGGCACGTTTCCTTGCTTTTACCCACCCACCTACAGGGGGAAAATTTCCCATTAATGGCTTTTTTATGTGTAGCAGCAATTTTGTGTTACATTTTGAAATATCCATGTGGACTTCTATATGTCAGAGAAACATCAACCCGGATGAAAGACAGATTCTGTAAGCACAAGTCCACGATACGGAAAAAGAATCTGTCACTTTCGATGCCGTTCCATTTGACTAATGCCACCATAATGTTTCCCAATTATGTTTCCAAATCATTGAGCAGGTATTACCACCACGGAGGGGTGGTGACAGAATCAAGATATTGAAAAAGCGGGAAGCCTTTTGCATCCAGATTACAGGCTCTGGAGCCAAATGGCTTGAATCGTGATCATGAAATGAGTTGCTTTTTATGATACAACGCTAGTAGCATTGTATTTTGTATAGTAACCTTTTTTTGTTCCTTTCTTTTTCACAGAAAACATGATGGACATTCTGATTATTGCCTTCCCACATCCTTCCATAGCGTTTCTATATGTATCTTTTGCCATGATAGTCCTGTAATTTCTATATTACTGCCATGTTGTCAGTATTATAGCCATGCATGTTCTCTATGTAATCCCTTGATTACCATAGTTCTTGTGAATATTATTTTTGTTTATGTTGTTTCCTTGACAACCTGACGTCATGGCTTGTGACGT
Source organism: Bufo gargarizans (assembly GCF_014858855.1). Lineage (NCBI taxonomy): Eukaryota > Metazoa > Chordata > Amphibia > Anura > Bufonidae > Bufo > Bufo gargarizans. Next base: position 363,975,288 of record NC_058083.1, on the reverse strand, counting down.
CAGAACTAGCGGGCAATTTAATTTCCGCTGGTTTCACACACATACCTGTTTGTGAAAGACTCGATTGTAGAGTCGAATTGCGTCATTTTCTTCTGATGTGGCAATAAACAGATACGAATTGCATCCATCTTGCAAATGCCGGTTCTCTTCTTGTATACCAGAGATGATTGCAGTCGCATTCGAGGCATACCTGTGTGCACTTTGGGGTTTATTACTTACAGTATACACATTTGTCGTATATCAGTCGCAGATTCTGTTGCAAAGGTGATTTGCGGCCGAATCTGCAACTTTTCCCCGCTCATGCCAGGTCTGTTTTAGGCATAAAATTTTTTATCTAAATCTACGCCAGCAAGGGAGCTCTTCACAACTTAGGCTCATCGTGCGCCAGGGTACCATTGCGCCAGTCTTAACCACTTCAACCCCGCTAGCTGAAACCCCCTTAATGACCAGGCCACTTTTTACACTTCGGCACTACCTACTTTCACCGTTTATTGCTCGGTCATACAACTTACCACCCAAATGAATTTTACCTCCTTTTCTTCTCACTAATGGAGCTTTCATTTGGTGGTATTTTATTGCTGCTGACATTTTTACTTTTTTTTGTTATTAATCGAAATGTAACGATTTTTTTGCAAAAAAATGACATTTTTCACTTTCAGCTGTAAAATTTTGCAAAAAAAACGACA